>NC_085024.1:1167494-1377644 GCF_963692335.1 Osmerus eperlanus
CCAGCCCCTCTCTCCCCCCCAGCCCCCTCTCCCTCCCCCCCCCCCCTCTCCCCCCCACCCCCCCTCTCCCCCCCCAGCCCCCCTCTCCCCCCCACCCCCGGCCCCCTCTACCCCCCCAGCCCCCTCTCCCACCACCCCCCCTCTCCCCCCCAGGACCCCTCTCCCCACCCCCGGCCCCCTCTCCCCCCCAGCCCCCCCTCCCCCCCCCCCAGCCCCCTCTCCCTCCCCCACCCCTCTCCCCCCCACCCCCCTCTCCCCCCCCTAGCCCCTCTCCCCCACCCCCGGCCCCCTCTACCTCCCCCAGCCCCCCTCTCCCCCACCCCCGGCCCCCTCTCCCCTCTCCCCCCCAGCCCCATCTCCCCCACCCCCCTCTCCCCCCCCAGCCCCCTTTCCCACCTAGGTCCCCCCCACCAGCCCCCTTTCCCCCCCAGGTCCCCCCCCTTTCCAGACCCCTCTCCCCCACCCCCGGCCCCTCTCCCCCTCAGCCCCGCAGTGCTCACAAGAGGAAAAGGAAACTTCAAAACTAGGAAGAGGAAATGAAAAAAGAGATTTTTCATTCGACGACAGTGAGACTTGCCAGGAGTCCTGGAGCGCTGCAGTCCTGCCTCCACTGCCTGGTGGGCTGGAGGATGGGGGGAGGGGGAGGGAGAGGAAGAGTCAACACCAGCAGTGCCACATTTCTGTAATCTGTCACATCTAATATTCCCTTTAACCTATTTTTAACAATCGTAGGAGAGGAACATGCAGAGAAACAGGCAGGGGGCTTGAAGTCTCTAGAAACCCCTCTTCCCCTCCCTCTTCCTCTCCCTCATCCTCTGCCTCCTCTCCCTTACACACACCTCCTCCTCTCCCTTACACACACCCTCCTCCTCTCCCTCCTTCACACTCTACTCCTCACCTCTCCTCTTAACCATCCTCCTTTCCCTTACACACACCTCATCCTCTCCCTTACTCCACACCTCCCCCTCCTCCTCTCCCTTACTCACACTCTACTCCTCACCCCTCCTCTTAACCATCCTCCTACTCCTCACCTCCTCCTCTCGCTTACACACACCTCCTCCTCTCCCTCCTCCTCTCCCTTACTCCCACTCTACTCCTCACCCCTCCTCCTCTCCCTCCTCCTCTCCCCTTACACACACCTACCTCCTCTCCCTTACACACACCACCTCCTCTCCCTTACTCTCACTCTACTCCTCACCCCTCCTCCTCTCCCTCACACACACCTCCTCCTCTCCCTTACCACACACCTCCTCCTCTCCCTTACTCTCACTCTACTCCTCACCCCTCCTCCTCTCCCTCACACACACACCTCCTACCCTCCTCCCTTACTCACACTCTACTCCTCCTCCCTCCTCCTCTCCCTTACACACACCTCCTCCTCTCCCTTACACACACCTCCTCCTCTCCCTTACTCACACTCTACTCCTCACCCCTCCTCTTAACCATCCTCCTTACCCTCACACCTTCACACTCCTTCTCTCACTCCTTTACCCCAAGGAGGAGCTGGAAGAGGAGAGGGAAGAGGAAGGAAAGGAGGAAGAGGAGGAAGGAGAGGAGGAAGGAGAGGAGGAAGAAGAGGAGGAAAAGGAGGAGGAAGAGGAGGAGAAATGTGTTTTCTCACAGTTGACCACCAGGGTAGCGAAGGTGGTAGCTTCTCCCAGAATGCTCCTGGCCACCACCTTGTACTCCCCAGCATCCTCTGCAGAACATCTGGAGACAGGACAGAGGGTCAGTGTGCCTGCCTGCCTGCCTGTCTGCTTGTCTGCCTGTCTGCTTGTCTGCCTGTCTGCTTGTCTGTCTGGCTGCATGTCTGTCTGTCTGTCTGCATGGCTGTCTGCATGTCTGTCTGCATGTCTGTCTGTCTGGCTGCATGTCTGTCTGTTTGTCTGCATGGCTGTCTGCATGGTTGGCTGTCTGTCTGCATGGCTGTCTGTCTGTCTGGCTGCATGTCTGTCTGTCTGCATGGTTGGCTGTCTGTCTGCATGGCTGTCTGCACGTCTGTCTGTCTGGCTGCATGTCTGTCTGTCTGATTGTCTGTATGATTGTCTGTCTGTCTGTCTGGCTGCATGTCTGTCTGTCTGGCTGCATGTCTGTCTGTCTGATTGTCTGTCTGTCTGCATGGCTGTCTGCATGGTTGGCTGTCTGTCTGCATGGCTGTCTGTCTGATTGTCTTTCTGTCTGCCTGTCGGCCCGTCTGTGTTTTTGGAGAGGAGTCCGTGCCTCCTGATTCACCTCCTGATCTCCAGGGAGTTCAATCCAAACTTCTGCAGCAGCTTGTGGTTCCATGGCTGCCCGTACGCACTCAGGAGCTCTCCATCCTTATACCTGCACACACACGCACGCACACACACACATGCGCACACACACATACATGCACACACACGCACACACGCACACACACACATGCACACACACACACACATGAAAGAGATCCACCCTCGTCCCCTCGGTCACCTGGATCCCCACTCAGATCAGGTGAACCCACACCTCCTGCCAGTCTGTCATCTCTTCAGTCTCTGTCCAGGTGTGTATGTGTCCAGGTGTGTGTGTACAGGTGTGTACAGGTGTTTCCAGGTGTGTGTGTCCAGATGTGTCCAGGTGTGTGTAAAGGCGTGTGTCCATGTGTGTGTGTACACGTGTGCAGGTGTGTGTGCAGGTGTGTTTACAGATGTGTGTGTGTCCAGGGGTGGACAGGTGTGTACATGTGTGTGCCCACCAGGTGAGGCAGGGGGCGGGGTGGCCCTGCAGGGTGCAGGACAGGGTGACCCCCATGCCTTCCCAGACAGAGTGAGCCCTCAGGGGGACTGAGAAGGCTGGAGCCTTCTGGCTCAGGTCCTCCAGGAACTGCAGGTGGAGAGATGCCTTCTGCTCTGCCTGGACACAAACACACACACATCAGCCGTCAGACAGGCAGGGTAGACAGAAGCAGTGTTGGGCAGATTTTCTGTGTACTTGAAGCTTGAGTCTCTGTGAGGTCAAGAGGTCAGGCAGCGAGGCCCCTCGCTGAGCAGAATATACAGTTAGGTCCATAAATATTTGGACATTGACACAATTTTCATCATTTTGGCTCTGTATACCACCACAATGGATTTGAAATGAAACAATCAAGATGTGCTTTAAGTGCAGACTTTCAGCTTTAATTTCAGGGCATTTACATCCAAATCAGGTGAACGGTGTAGGAATTACAATACATTTTATATGTGGCCCCCCCCTTTTTAAGGGACCAAAAGTAATTGGACAATTGGCTGCTCAGCTGTTCCATGGCCAGGTGTATGTTATTCCCTCATGGGAGTTCGTTATTTCATTGACAAGGAGCAGATAAAAGGTCTAGAGTTCATTTCAAGTATGGTATTTGTGTTTGGAATCTGTTGCTGTCAACTCTCAATATGAAGTCCAAAGAGCTGTCACCATCAGTGAAGCAAGCCATCGTTAGGCTGAAAAATCAAAACAAACCTATCAGAGAGATAGCAAAAACATTAGGTGTGGCCAAATCAACTGTTTGGTACATTCTTAAAAAGAAAGAACGCACTGGTGAGCTCAGCAACACCAAAAGACCCGGAAGACCACGGAAAACAACTGTGGTGGATGACAGAAGAATTATTTCCCTGGTGAAGAAAAACCCCTTCACAACAGTTGGCCAGATCAAGAACACTCTCCAGGAGGTAGGCGTATCTGTGTCAAAGTCAAAAATTAAGAGAAGACTTCACCAGAGTAAATACAGAGGGTTCACCACAAGATGTAAACCATTGGTGAGTCTCAAAAACAGGAAGACCAGATTAGAGTTTGCCAAAAAACATCTAAAAGACCCTGTACAGTTCTGGAACAACATCCTATGGACAGATGAGACCAAGATCAACTTGTACCTGAATGATGGGAAGAGAAGAGTATGGAGAAGGGAAGGAACTGCTCATGATCCAAAGCATACCACCTCATCAGTGAAGCATGGTGGAGGTAGTGTTATGGCGTGGGCATGTATGGCTGCCAATGGAACTGGTTCCCTTGTATTTATCGATGATGTGACTGCTGACAAAAGCAGTAGGATGAATTCTGAAGTGTTTCTGGCAATATTATCTGCTCAGATTCAGCCAAATGCTTCAGAACTCATAGGATGGCGCTTCACAGTGCAGATGGACAATGACCCGAAGCATACTGCGAAAGCAACCAAAGAGTTTTTTAAGGCAAAGAAGTGGAATGTTCTGCAATGGCCAAGTCAATCACCTGACCTAAATCCAATTGAGCATGCATTTCACTTGCTAAAGACAAAACTGAAGGGAAAATGCCCCAAGAACAAGCAGGAATTATTACTGTAGGTCCAAATATTTATGGACCTACGTAACTGTAGACACGGCCCAGACAAGGACCACAACAGGCACGAATCAGGAGCTTACATGAGTAACAACTTCACATGTTGTACGTTCTAATGTATCAGTGCACTGACCACTGAGACCCTTTAAGGAAATAATTCTGTGAATTCTATGTTTGAAATGTCCAACTACTGTATTTAAGTACTCTTGAGAGAGAGAGTCTTCACTCATGCTAGCCACTCTGTTGTGGATTGGTGGCATGATCCGACGTTGAGCTAATAAAACCGAGTCAACCCTTTTATAATTGTCGTGCATCCTTGGCCTGCCTGGAGACAGAGATCTCATCCTTACAAGCAGTAAGACAAACAGACAGGTAGACAGACAGGCAGGAAGACAGACAGGTAGACTGTCAGACAGGTAGAAAGACAAACAGTCAGGCAGACAGCCAGGTAGACAGGCAAACAGACAGACAGACAGGCAGGCAGGCGGGTGCACAGACAGGTAGACTGGACTGGGAGGAGGTAAGACAGGTACCTGTCTGCGGAGCGCTTGGCGGTCCACTCTCTTGCGTACTTGCTGCTGGTTCCTGATGACTTCCACCTCCACCTTCTCTGCCTCGTTCCCAAACAGGGTCCACTTGTCCCTGTGATGCTGTCCATCTTCTGCCAGGGTCTCTCGCAGAACCTCCCTGAGGAACCACACACACACTGAGGACAGAAACTCCTGCAGAAACTCCCTGAGGAACTGTGACGCTAACCCTAACCCTAACCCAACTGTTCTGACTAACCTAACCCAACTGTTCTGACTAACCCTAACCCAACTGTTCTGACTAACCCTAACCCTACTGTTCTGACTAACCCTAGCCCAACTGTTCTGACTAACCCTAGCCCAGCTGTTCTGCCTACCCCTAACCCAACGGTTCTGAGTAACCTTAACTCTACTGTTCTGACTAACCTATGTGCTGATTTTTCCTGGAGAAATCCTGTTGTACCTTTTTTATTCCACAAAACTTTCAACAAACATTCCCAGAAGCATATTGTTAATGGTGGTACATGTGCTGATTTTTTCTGGAGAAATCCTGTAGTACCTTTTTTATTCCACCTCAAAACCTAACCCAACTGTTCTGAGTAAAAAGACAACAGTTTGACAGAGATTCCTGCCGCTTGAACCCTGAGTGTGTCCCTGTGGAGATGAGAACCAGGCCGGTTTCACTACAGTGGCATCCTGCTGCAGTCCCTTCTGCTCCTCTGTCTGGTAGTGGCACACACACACTGTATGTGAGCACGCACGCACGCACAGACACACATAAATTGTAATTTTCAACAAAACACTTCAATTTAGAACAAAATCTATAACCGTATTGATATTTGTTGAAGCTCTGATAGTGAGGAGTGCCTGCCTGTCTGTTCCTGATCTATCAGACGTCACATGACGGGGACCTCTGGGGAGAGGGACCTCGGGAGAGAGGGACCTCGGGGGAGAGGGACCTCGGGGGAGAGGGACCTCGGGAGAGAGGGGGACCTCGGGGGAGAGGGACCTCGGGAGAGAGGGACCTCGGGGGACCTCGGGAGAGGGACCTCGGGGGAGAGGGGGACCTCGGGGGAGAGGGGGACCTCGGGGGAGAGGGGGACCTCGGGAGAGAGGGACCTCTGGGGAGAGAGGGACCTCGGGGGAGAGGGACCTCTGGGGAGAGAGGGACCTCGGGGGAGAGGGACCTCGGGAGAGAGGGGGACCTCGGGGGAGAGGGACCTCGGGAGAGAGGGGGACCTCGGGGGAGAGGGACCTCGGGGGAGAGGGACCTCGGGAGAGAGGGGGACCTCGGGGGAGAGGGACCTCGGGAGAGAGGGGGACCTCGGGGGAGAGGGACCTCGGGAGAGAGGGGGACCTCGGGGGAGAGGGGGACCTCGGGGGAGAGGGACCTCGGGGGAGAGGGGGACCTCGGGAGAGAGGGACCTCGGGGGAGAGGGGGACCTCGGGAGAGAGGGGGACCTCGGGGGAGAGGGACCTCGGGGGAGAGGGGGACCTCGGGAGAGAGGGACCTCGGGGGACCTCGGGAGAGAGGGGGACCTCGGGAGAGGGACCTCTGGGGAGAGGGACCTCGGGGGAGAGGGGGACCTCGGGGGAGAGGGACCTCGGGAGAGAGGGGGACCTCGGGGGAGAGGGACCTCTGGGGAGAGGGACCTCGGGGGAGAGGGACCTCGGGGGAGAGGGACCTCGGGAGAGAGGGGGACCTCGGGAGAGGGACCTCGGGGGAGAGGGGGACCTCTGGGGAGAGGGACCTCGGGAGAGAGGGGGACCTCGGGGGAGAGGGACCTCTGGGGAGAGGGACCTCGGGGGAGAGGGACCTCGGGGGAGAGGGACCTCGGGAGAGAGGGGGACCTCGGGAGAGGGACCTCGGGGGAGAGGGGGACCTCTGGGGAGAGGGACCTCGGGGGAGAGGGACACCTCGGGAGAGAGGGGGACCTCGGGAGAGAGGGGGACCTCGGGAGAGAGGGGGACCTCGGGAGAGAGGGGGACCTCGGGAGAGGGGTGGACCTCGGGAGAGGGGTGGACCTCGGGGGAGGGATGGACCTCGGGAGAGAGGTGGACCTCGGGAGAGAGGTGGACCTCAGGAGACAGCTAGTCCTCAGTCTCCGACCCAAAGACCCTCCTCCACCCCTCCACCCCCTTTCTACTCCTCCACCCCTCTCTACTCCACCCCCTCTCTACTCCTCCACCCCCTTTCTACTCCTCCACCCCCTCTCTACTCCTCCACCCCCTTTCTACTCCTCCACCCCCTCTCTCTTCCTCCACCCCCTCTCTACTCCTCCACCCCCTTTCTACTCCTCCACCCCCTCTCTCCTCCTCCCCTCCTCCACCCCCTCTCTAATCCTACTCTCAACACAGTCAGATCTGTCTGACCTTCAGAGAGCTGCTCCTCTCAACACAGTCAGATCCCTTTCTACTCCTCCACCCCCTCTCTCCTCCTCCACCCCCTCTCTACTCCTCCACCCCCTTTCTACTCCTCCACCCCCTCTCTCCTCCTCCACCCCCTCTCTCCTCCTCCACCCCCTCTCTAATCCTACTCTCAACACAGTCAGATCTGTCTGACCTTCAGAGAGCTGCTCCTCTCAACACAGTCAGATCTGTCTGACCTTCAGAGAGCTGCTCCTCTCAACACAGTCAGATCTGACTGACCTTCAGAGAGCTGCAGCTCAGTAGTAGAGCATGAAACTTTATAACAACAGGACACAGGTTCAACCCCCCCCCCCCCCCCCCGTACATCGCCGAGGTGCAGAGAGGAATCACAACGTCTCTCTCTGGTCTGCTGTCACTAACGATATCACTGTCCCTAAACACGACACCAAATTTGAGAAAACATAAAAGTTTTGAGTGTGTTGTTGGATGAGTTTGGCCAATCACAGCATTGCTGCCTCACAACTCCTGAAGTGTAGCCTGTAGGGACACCCACCATGCACAAACAGCGCCGCTAAAACACACTGTAGAGAAAAGTATGTGGTTTTCTGTGATCCCCTCTCTGCATGTCTCCTTTATCTGTATGTCTCTCTTCTCTACATACTGTGTTTGAGATCCTGTTGAACATCCTGTCATTAGACTGAACTCACAAACACTGATGTTAGGGAGAAGAGAAAGACAATGCAGTCAGACAAGATCAAAGGAACTCACATTCACCAACTCCTAACTCTAGATTCAGCTACTACAGAAGAACACAGTTATAAAACCAACAAGAACCAGCCAGGAACTGGGCTGGAAACATGTAGGAACACACAAACACACAAACACACATCTAATACACACATACACACACACAGAGGATTAATACGGGGTGTGTGACACCAAATAAAATCTAACTTTATTTGCCTTTTTTTCAAGCACCGTCACAGTGGGCTTCACGTAGGCCCACAGAGCTGCTTCTTAACCCAGACGCTCAAGGAAGACGAGGAAAAAGTCTGAGGAAAGCTGTAAGATGGTGAGGAGCCGTTCAGGCCCTGCTGAGACACGGTTCTATGTGAGGCCCATCTGGCCGTGAAGCACCTCCGTGTGTCTGGCGGCAGGACAGGAGCGGCGAGAGGCCACTTCCTCTGCCTGCCCAGCCTCCTTCAGGACAACGCTGATCGCTTTTCACAAAAACATCTGGAAGATTGTTGGCTGCACAGGCAGGATGTGATGTCACTCAGCCAAACTTATCAATAAAGCTCTGGCGGTTGAAGAAGACGGGCCACAGGACTGTGATGATGATGTGTGAGAGCGGGAGGATGACAGAGAGAGAGTGGGAGAGAGAGAGAGCTAGGGAGATAGAGAGAGAGAGGAGAGAGGAAGAGAGAGCGAACTAGGGAGATAGAGAGAGAGAGGAGAGAGGAAGAGAGAGCGAGCTAGGGAGATAGAGATCGAGAGAGAGAGGAGAGAGTGAGCTAGAGAGATAGAGGAGAGAGAGCGAGCTAGGGAGATAGAGAAAAGGAGAAAGACAGCCAGGATGTGGAGGTGAAAGAAGGATGTGCCGGCTGTGATGACTGGCTCACATGAAGACATGAATCACACAGGAAGTCATTCAGAGCCAGAGGAGCCAGTCAAGCTTAGAAGAAGAGGATAAGTCTGGGCTGAGAGGGAAGGAGGGAAGGAGGGAGGGAGGGAAGCCATTGTGTCCATTGGAGTGTTAGAGATCAGGAGGTGGCCAATTGATTTGAAACATCACAAAGACTATTAATATCTCAATGAGAGAAGAAAATAATTGACATGAGATTAGAAATGATAGATGTTGGTACCCAGTAGTAAGAACCCACGTTTCGCTGAGAGTTTTTTAACAACTCAGGGCCTCATGTACTAACACTTTTGTGCCCATTTCAGGCGTATTTGTTTAGCAATTTGCGCGTAAAAGCATGGCGAGGTATGTACAAACATGCCGCACTGAGGTAAAAGCAGACTTCCTGTCACGGGAACTGAAAATGGCAAATTGCGCTTTTCTGTGTCATGCATATGCATTCACGGGAGGGTCAAGGGAAAAGAGGGAGATTCCCATGAAGAGATGGGAGGGGATGCGTAAAGTGCGCCTATTCCGCAGTATGTACAAAAACCGCCTGTGAAATTGCGGCTCTATTTTGCGGTGAAAATTCTGCCTCTTCGAGATGGCTGATCGGTGAGGGAGTCGGGCTATTAATCAGAAGGTTGTTAGTTCGATTCCCGGCCGTGCAAAATGATGTTGTGTCCTTGGGCAAGGAACTTCACCCTACTTGCCTCGGGGGGAATGTCCCTGTACCTACTGTAAGTCGCTCTGGATAAGAGCGTCTGCTAAATGACTAAATGTAAAATGACTAAATGAAATGACAGCAGTAATCCGAGCAAGACGAAGACATAGGCCGAGGAGACGATCTTAAAGGATTTTTGCCACAAGGATCACACTTTTTCAGTTGAGTTAACACAAAATCATTACGCGTTACAGATTAGGCAGCCATGCAATACAATTACTGGAATTTGTAATTTCGGTCCAGATTGCATTTTTTTGTGTCGGTGTGGAATTCCGGCCTTGTATAATATTTAAATTAGCTGTTTCCTCATGAAGAAGCACATCAATTTCGTTATCACCAAATCTTTGTTTTCGCTGTTTTGACTTTGGTGGCTGATCCATGATAGAAAGAGAGAAGGAGGCCCATTAAATTGCGCGTTTGAATGCACGCAATGTACGGTATAGTGGGCGGAGAAAGGCGCTGCTTACCCGATGAACTGCAGGTTTCGTAAATAAGACGTAAACTGAAGTATCACAGCGTGCGCAATCTGCGGGTTGGCCTTGGCGCTAATAACGCTACGTTTGAAAATGTACGTACATGAGGCCCTCAGTGTCTTGAAGAGACATGCTGTCTAATTGAGATGTTGTTCACAACTCATTCTGATCACACTTACATTCCCCTCAGACATGGACAAACTGCTGTTGAAAGAATGACATGTTTACATAGTGTTTGGGTTTGTGTAATATGCATCCTTTAAGTTAAAGAAACACCCCACATAGTTTTCTTAAATTCTAGTTATTGTAGTTATAAGTTACTGGAATCACACAGCTACCCCTGAGGTCGTTCACAAACCCAGGATGTCCTCTAATTTAAAAAAAAATTATTGTTACAGAGGGAAGTATGGTTGCAAAGTTACCAGCCCCAAACCAACGTCCACTACAGGATATAGAGTTACATCAGGAGCTGTGCTATGATTGGTGAGTTACATCAGGAGCTGTGCTGTGATTGGTGAGTGTGGCTGAGTGGACCGTACCATGTTCTGTTGCAGGGGAACTTCCCGATGTTCAGGATCTCTTTGACGGACATCAGGTCGCCGGGGATTATGGGATAGTAGTCAGCATAGGAGGCCTCCTCGTCACTGGGGTCATTAGGAGAGAGGGAGGGAGAGAGGGAGGGAGGGAAGGAGAGAGGGAGGGAGAGGGGGAGAGTGAGAGAGGGGAATAGGGAGGGAGGGAGGAGGGGAGAGAGAGAGAGGGGAATAAGGAGGGAGAGAGAGAGGGAGGAGGGGGGGAGAGAGAGAGGGAGGGGATAGGGAGGGAAAGAGAGAGAGAGGGAGGGGATGGAGAGAGACAGGATGCAATGAAGTGAGAATAAATCATTAAAGGTTGTTGGAGAAAAGCGCCTGCTATATAAACAAAATGTAATAAAAATAAATTAAGATTGTACATTTAGGAACACACATAACCCTAACCCTATACACTCTACATATCACATAACCCTAACCCTAATACACTCTATATATCACATAACCCTAACCCCATACACTCACAAACACAGTCTAACGTTCTGCACTAATACACTCTACTAACATTCTGATCATAATGTATCACAACAATGAACTGTAATAATGTATCATAATAATTGTATTAATGTTTAGTAGTGATGTAATAACATAGTTCTGGAAGGGGAGAACCACACGGGAAGAGGAAGGCTGCATTAAACCACGCCAGGAAGATCTGGGAGACACATTTCCATCCAGGTAGATTTAACCTAACTGTACACAGATAAAGATTGTCTGGCTGTTATGGTTTTATCTGTTGCCCCGGAGGGAGATGCGGGTAACTGCATCATAAAACAATTAGTCCCTTTTCAACCGTTTATCAGTTTTACTGTTCTCCTGCTGTTCCTCGTCCGGCCACCAGGGGGAGCCCCAGCAGAGGCAGCTGCTTATGTGGTCAGGGTTGTATCATAAAACAGAAGCGTAAAACAAGCGTAGGGTGAAACCACCAGATCAAGTTGAGGCAGACGAGAGAAATGTTCATTATTGTTAATTTTCATGTAAATCAGGTTTGAAATAGGAATGATTTGGCTTTTTCCTAAAAGATTCTGTTGTTTAGTTTGTTTTCTAATTGGTTGTTGGGAGACCATGTGACCCAGGAAGTGGCTGAAGGAGAGGAGGGGGAGGGTTCTGCAGTTCTCATTAAAAACAAATCTGTCTCATTCCTCTGTCTGGTGCAAGGTGACACACAGTATCTTCATATTACCAACATTCACAACCTATACTCTCTGGTGTATTGGTGTCATTAAGATACACCTCCAGAAAAACACTTTACATTGCTTATTATTATCATATTTTACATTCCCTGATACAAATTAGACTGACTGGTACAGGTCAGATGCGTTTACTTGCAGAGCGAAATGTCCCCAATTTAAATCCCCCTGTTGCTTTGGATACCAGCATCTGTTACAGTGTTTGTCAGTCTCTAAGACACATGTCTTGAATGTGTACTGTGTTTTCTCCAAACTCTAAACACACATCTTCATACTTACACTGTTTTGGCCGAACCCTTGACCTTGACTAACACTTTATTTATGGTGATTTTTTA
Organism: Osmerus eperlanus; assembly: GCF_963692335.1. Taxonomy (NCBI): domain Eukaryota; kingdom Metazoa; phylum Chordata; class Actinopteri; order Osmeriformes; family Osmeridae; genus Osmerus; species Osmerus eperlanus. The sequence goes on from NC_085024.1 coordinate 1,179,627, forward strand.
ATCATTTACAGACAATACATTTTAGAAGTTATATGATGTAAAATTATGTTACAACAACAATTGACATCTCACATGAAATATGACAGACAGACCTAAGGGAAGGATAAAAATAAATAAAAATAATAATAAAAGACAAAACAGCATCCCTTATATCCCTATATTTCAGTATATGAGTAGGACAGATCAATAGTGACAAGATATAATACAGTGACAAGATATACAATATATATTTACAGTTTTAGGCCAGGTAATATATTTACATGTTGTTTAAAAGGATCCCATGTTTTATGAAATGTATTCATTGAGCCATTCAGTGTACATCTTATTTTTTCTAGTTTTATGTTTTGCATCATGTCTCTGATCCATTGATTATGTGTTGGAGGCTTCGAATCTTTCCATTTAAAAAGAATGGCACGCTTAGCCAATAATGAGGAGAAAGCAATGACCCGTTGCAGGTTTGCTGGCGGATCGGAGTCCTCTGAACACGGTGTGATACCAAAGATGGCAGTTGCAGAAGAACGCTGAATATAACCCTAATTTCCCAAATATATAATTATCATATATGATAATTATATATTTGGGAAATTGTTTTGAAATAGGAATCCCAGAACTCAGTGAGTTTTGAGCAAGACCATAACATACAGTATGGCCGTTGGTCGCAGTGGCCTGTTTGCATCTGTCACAAACAGGGTTTATATCTGGAAATATTCTTGCAAGTTTAACTTTTGAATAGTGTAGACGGTGCAAGACTTTAAACTGTATTAAGGCATGTCTTGAGCAAATAGACGAGGCATGTACCCTGAAAAGAGCCATCTCCCATTCTACATCAGAAAGTGTTACCCCAATATCATTAACCCATTCCTCCCTTACATGAGATACAGAGGGATTCAGTATGTTCATGGTCTCTGCATAAATCATTGATACTCGACCTCCTTTTAACAAATTAACCTCAGAGTCCAAGCAGGATAAGGGAGGGAGGTTTGGAAAGTTAGGAAATTTCTTACGCACAACGGTCCATATTTTGCAGACAGCTGTTCAATGTTGGCAAAAGTGTTTTAAAAATATAGGTCCCTTATGCTATGTATACCTTTATCACGCCAGATCTGGAAGCCATTGTCAAATATATCGCTGGAAAAGATGATTATTCATTATAGGAGAGTAGATAGAGATGTTTTGGATGCCTAAGCATTTTTTGAATTGTTTGAGGATGCGCAGACTGATTTACAATGACATTTCCATTCACATTATTCACTATTGTTGGTAAAGATGCACAGAGTAAAGCAGGAAGTGAGTGTGGCCTACTTGTAGCAAATTCAATTTGAAGCCACACAGGGGCTGTGTCATCCCAGTCCTTTAGCCATAGAGAGATAGCATTTAGATTAGCAGCCCAGTAATATGAACTGAGATTTGGCAGGGACAAGCCACCACAGGCTTTAGGTCTCTCCATAAATTCTTTCCTTATACGTGCAGCTTTACTATTCCAAATAAAAGAAGATACTGACTGGCTGAAGGCTTTGAAAAATGATATTGGTATGAATATAGGTATAGCTTGAAATAAATAAAGGTATTTGGGTACTACATTCATCTTTATAGAATTTAGTCTCCAAATAAGGGATCAAACCCTTGACTTTTGACCAAAAATCAAACACTGTAGTCAAAACCATATTATCTGTCGTAGAAACCCCACTTTGCATTCAAAATACACACAAAGGCCTCAAATAAAATCAACCTTCTGAATACCCTTTACACACTGCTGGGGGGAATTGAAAACACCATAATCAAAAGGTTTTCATAAAACCATTGACTTCATGAGTTTGACATGATGTAAATCATAAAACTCACAAATACTGCAATTGTCCTTCTTACAGGCTGTTTATTTTCTATTTACATTATAGAGCAATTGCATTTTGAGTTCTTGTTACTGTAGTGGTCACAGTATACAAATAGTAGTACTGTTAGTCAACAACACAAATTCATTACTGTAAATTGTAATTTGGGAACAAAGGCTAAGAAAACATGCTAAAAGAAAACATGCTAAATGACTAAAATAAAAATAAATAAAAATAAAATAAATATAACAAGGAAATAAACAAAGCATTTTCACCTGGGTAACAGGGCTTGAGTACGCTACAGTACTGTTCATTCTGGGTCAGCATCCTGTCTCTGACCAGGGTCAGGCCAGAGATTTTCCTCAACATCACAGGCAATGTTTTCTCTAGCCAAACAGCAGGGAAAAATGCCCTTGAATGCCTGAGCCATCTCTGACAAGACTCCACAGCAATGTCCCCACAAGCTTCTTCCATGGCTTGGAGAAAGTTGTTCTGTACATATGGATTTCTGTCATAGTGTGGCATAGATCTCATTTGAGATTGTTGTTCTTCTTACTCTTCCTCTCCCTTGTCCACATCCTCTCATTCTGACAATTCTGCCTCTTCCTCTGTTATTTGCATCCATGATTTCAAAGTACAGGTGAGTTTACCTTTGTATTTATTTCAAACAACTGATTGCTTGTTGAGTATTTTCGCTTGTTAGTGCTTACACGTGGATAATTGTTTGTTAAGGGTGTTTGAATTGCGCTGATTTGAGTTTACTTATCAAATGGCAGTGTTTTCTAAATGACATTGTGGTGACAATTGTGTCTTAAAGTGAGAGGTGTGTTTAGACTTTTGCAAAGAAGTGTGAATGAACCTGAGTATTGTGTCATAATGGGTAAATTGTGTTTAAAGACTGGGGTACATGGTCTTTCTACTGGGAATTGGCAAGATGGTTTTGTGAGGATGGCTTACACATACCATTTTTGTGTGTTAGCAATCGAGAAAAACTGTTAATGAACACATTCATTGAAAAAGAATGGATTGTAATGTATAGGTGGTGCAGTTCTCCTTCACATCAGAGTGTAAACACTGAACTGTATGTTTTTAACATGTGCGTCATCAAGCACCTCTTCTACAACCTGCAGCTTCACAGCAACGCTGCTGTTCAGAACAACGCTGGGACAAACAATCATTGCGTTCTAATCTCAACCTTTGTGGAAGTTAAAGTTTCCGTGTTAGAAAGAGAAGCAGAGCGATAAGAGTGAGAGAGAGAATAAGAGAATGAGAGGGAGAGAGAGAATAAGAGAATGAGAGAGAGAGAATGACAGAATGAGAGGGAGAGAGAGAATAAGAGAATGAGAGAGAGATGAAACACAGAGAGCTATTTCTGGATGGAGCATGTTGGCTGCAGCCACCCAGACAGCAGCTGGGGCCAAGGCTAGGTGCTCTCATGTGAGTCCCAGCAGAGGAGGCCCAGCCAGCACCTACAACATGACCCGCTTCCTCTCAACTGAGACGAATCTGATCATCGGCCTCAGTTTTTTCCCCTTTTCTCTCATGCCTGAATTCCTGTGGTCTGTTAGGAGGCCAGCTCACTGAGGGGACAAAACACTATAGGTACGTTGCCCTTCGATGAACCTGGCAACGGCACAAACCTGGCAACCCATTCAAGCCTATTAAAGGTGGTTTATGGATCACAGGTTCTACATGGAAAGTGGGATATGGATCAGTAACCTAACTCTAATCCCATTTTAAATTAAATAGTGGGCTATTTTCTCTGGATGAGTGAGGATGGTGTGCAGTCGTTTCATGAACACGCTGGGTCTTTAAGATGAGACTCCGTGGTCTCCATTGTGACACGCTGCAATGAAACACAAGTGTCCCAAAGGTAAAAGTATTGTCTACAGCTCTGATTTCACACACACACACACACACACACACACACACACACACACAGAAGTCAAAGAGATGCAGTTTCACATGGGCACGCAAAGGTCTTTAATACCCAGCAGATGCCAGTGCCCACACAGACAGACACACACACACACTCAGTCCTAGCAGATGTCAGGGTGGGTTTAATAGGAATCACTGCCAGCCTGCCCTGATTGGGTCTATTCAGATCAGCCTGCATATTGGCAGGATGTAATTGGTGTGGTTTCATCTAGACTTATTAGAGCAGAGTTACCTGGGGCTCAGTGTCCAGGGACAGAGTTGGTCCTCGGGGAGACAGAAGCAACTATCTCGAGGAGAAGCATTAGACATTCTTAGTCTGGTGCGAGGTGGAGGGGGCAGGGGGGCACACAGGGGGCAGGGGGGCACACAGGGGGCAGGGGGGCACACAGGGGGCAGGGGGGCACACAGGGGGCAGGGGGGCACACAGGGGGCAGGGGGACACACAGGGGGCACACCTGGTGACTCGTCCATTGTAGACTGCATGTCCAACTGGACATTGTCAAACTCACACCCATTTAATATTGTCCCAGAGCATGACTGTACAACTTTAATCTTGCTTAATCTTAAACCCCGGCATTTTAAATAGGAGCATTTCTCAGATTTTGTCCATGCTGGGTTGGGGTTGTCTAGCCTCATCCCTAGCCTCATCCCTAGCCCCATCCCTAACCTCATCCCTAGCCCCATCCCTAACCTCATCCCCAGCCCCATCCCTAACCTCATCCCTAACCTCATCCCTAGCCTCATCCCTAACCTCATCCCTAGCCCCATCCCTAACCTCATCCCCAACCTCATCCCTAGCCCCATCCCTAACCTCATCCCTAGCCTCATCCCTAGCCTCATCCCCATCCCTAACCTCATCCCTAACCTCATCCCCAACCTCATCCCTAGCCCCATCCCTAACCTCATCCCCAGCCCCATCCCCAACCTCATCCCTAGCCTCATCCCCAGCCCCATCCCTAACCTCATCCCCAGCCCCATCCCTAACCTCATCCCTAGCCCCATCCCTAACCTCATCCCCATCCCTAACCTCATCCCTAGCCTCATCCCTAACCTCATCCCTAACCCCATCCCTAGCCTCATCCCTAACCTCATCCCTAACCTCATCCCTAGCCCCATCCCTAACCTCATCCCCAGCCCCATCCCTAACCTCATCCCCATCCCTAACCTCATCCCCAGCCCCATCCCTAACCTCATCCCTAGCCCCATCCCTAACCTCATCCCCAACCCCATCCCTAACCTCATCCCCAGCCCCATCCCTAACCTCATCCCTAGCCCCATCCCTAACCTCATCCCTAGCCTCATCCCTAACCTCATCCCTAGCCCCATCCCTAACCTTATCCCCAGCCCCATCCCTAACCTCATACCTAACCTCATCCCTAGCCTCATACCTAACCTCATCCCTAGCCTCATACCTATCCTGTAGGTAAATGCAATGTTTCACTTTTTTACGTTTGACAACCTTACTCCACTAAGTTTTTTTTTCTTTCATCTGTAATATAAAAGACAATTTTGCTCCAGGACAAGATTCAATAGATAAAATTTTTTTGGGATTGCCAACTTATAGTATAGGAGAAACTTATAGTGTAGGAGAAACTATAAACCAACAAAACAAATGAACAAAAACAGCATACATAGTCAATACCCGTGCATATGGAGCTCTCTATTTGTGTAGCCGTTACACTGTAGCACATCAACAGTAATAAGAGGAACAACACAGGGGCCAAACACATAAAAACGTTTGAAAAAGAAGAAGTATGGAGAGGAGCCCAAGGTGACATGTGAACACATTGTTCTTAACCCCAACCCTGACGGAAAACAAGAAGTCACGTCACTCTGTCCCACTGTGATGATGATCATGCAAATTCCTGTTACTTCCTGTTTCTTCTTCTTGAGTGTCAAACTCCGGGGGGAGTGCCTGCACTTAAATAGCTGACTTCTTCTGTGTTGGAGGTGTACAGAAGAACAATATGGAATATTTAGGGCAGGAGACACTGGGGACCCAAACGCATTCTCTCCATCTCTCTCTCTCTCTCTCCCCATCTCATGAATGTTGCTGTAATTGCTCTTGTTAAAGTGTAATATCCCCATGTGGGTTGAGGCCGAACTAGTGCTAACTTCTTCTCCTGTTTCTATGTAATGGCTCTTCCCAGCTCCCCAAGCCTGCACTGCATGCATGTGTGTACGTGTGTGTGTGTCTGTACGTGTGTGTGTGTCTGTACGTGTGTGTGTGTCTGTACGTGTGTGTGTGTCTGTACGTGTGTGTGTGTCTGTACGTGTGTGTGTGTCTGTACGTGTGTGCGTCGGTGTGCACTGCACGTCTACCCACATGTCTGTGTGTGTGTCAATATGCTTGATTTCATCCGGCAGCATGACTTGGCGATGTCGCCCTCTCCCTCACCTGGAAGTGAAGGTCTTCTTCTTCTTCTGGGAGGACAGCTGCATACTGTGGGACATCTGGGAGGACTGCTCTTCCTGCACCCGCTGCATCACTGTCCTGGTTGTCATGGTGACCTCCTACCCGGTACCTGCAGGGAGGTGGGGAGGGAGGGGGAGAACATCTGTTGGGCTGCAGCTGACAGGAAGTGGGCGGGACCACCAGTCACCTCTAGCTCAACTGAAGTTCATCTCTGCTGGGCTTGTCTGCCAGGAAACTGCTTCTCTTTGGACTGACTACAGAACAGCCCTTATAAAAAAAAAAATTATACTTCGAGTTTTATTTGTAAGTACCGTATTTCTTGAAATAAACGCTGCAGCGTTTATTAAATAACGTTCATTTTTGGTGCGCCATTTATTCGAGGGCGGCGTTTATTCGAGGGCGGCGTTTAATTAGTAAGGGTGATCTCGTGAATTGTAGCTGCAGTGCAGCCATAGACAACTTCGTTGCTGACATTGTGACAAATGAATCATGCTGCTAAAAACGCAGGTTTTATTTACTACCGCTGACCTCCTTGTCTATTCTTTGTTTGTCTATGAGTGCGGCAACTCCCTTTCTCATTGGCTATCAATTAGGTGTGCGTTGGTAGTACAACTGTCTCAAATATAGGTGTTCTACATTGAGTAGAAATCTGAAGCAGCATGCCTAAACGTTCATACACATTAGCTTTCAAACAGAAAGTTATGTACATGTGTAATAAATACTGGGGTTGAATTTAACCAATTAAACAACCGTTTTCAGATTTTTTTGGTGCGAGGGCGGCGTTTATTCGTAGAAATACGGTATACGTAAGTATAAAAAGTATCCCATTATCATGGTACTTGAAGTATACTAGCAGTGTACTTATTTATATACTATTTTTATACTAAGTAAACTGAATTGGCCCATTTTTAGTTCATTTAGTACACTTTAAAGTACACATAGTGTATTCCAAGCTTACTCTAATACTTTAAAGTAACCTGTGTAGTGCACTTTCAGTTCATGAAAGTACACTTCCTAAAGTACTTCAAAGTATACTTTGTAATACTTTCAAGTGCACTTTCAATTAATGCAAGTACTTCAAGGAGTAAACTTAATAAATGTCCATTTACTATGATTTACTAAAATATTTAAATGTTTCGGGCCGCTCAAACGCTGCCGATCTTGCGTCACGGGGGCCCTCGCCAAGTGACACTGCAGATTATTAGATGAAAGAAGCTAATTACAGCATCAGGACATTCACAGTGTTAATCCAGCTCTTGCTATCAAACGTAAGTCATTTAACTCATGGTTACAATGGTAAACCAGCACTACAATGACAATTACTACGCAACAAAACACTACATTCTAAGCACACATTAAAAAAACGATATTCATGAAGTTACATTTGTATTTCTAACAAACAGCAAACTTATCAGCAAATTTTAACACTCTATTTACCACGTTGCATCATGGGAATTGACCATCCAATGACCCACGCTATCTTAATTTTTTCACGTCGTTATTTCGTTCTTCAGTCAGTTTGACAGTTTAACCTTCAAATGCACAATGCAACCCTTCTGTCAGCTTCTTTCTCAAATAGCGTTTTAGTTTTTTCCATTAATACTCCAATTGATCATTATTAGTATAAAAGTATAGGGCTTCAAAATGTTTTGGCAGTAATTAAGGTTACAGCTTCAGCAAAAAAAAGATTCAATGTGCAATGCATAATAGATTTTCCTAGATTTTCCTTTTAATATTTAGAATATACAAGATGTATAAAAAAAATTAACTTGTAATGTTCTTTGTATTTTGACGGTTTTTGCTGTATAATAAAAGAAAATGTACATCCTACTCCAGGAGAAATGTGTAACAATTTTATTTTTCTAAGCATACTTCTTAAAAGTATATCAAAAGTGAACTATTTTCTAAGCTTACTTCTTAAAAGTATATCAAAAGTGAACTATTTTCTAAGCATACTTCTTAAAAGTATATCAACAGTGAACTAAAAGTCTACTATCCATTTTTGTAGCATACTTACACTATACTCTAATATACTTTTTTTTTCTTGATGGAGTCCATGCTATTTATGGTGGTGTATGTAAGGTAAGCTATTTAAGGTGGTATATGCTAGCAAATTACATGCTACCTAGATAATGTGACGCATGCTAGGTAGCTAATGTGATGTATATTAGTGAATGTGATGTATGCCAGCTAGCACTAATGTGATGTATGCCAGCTAGCACTAATGTGATGTATGCCAGCTAGCACTAATGTGATGGCAGAAAGGGGTGGCGTGGGTGGATTTGTTTTGTGTCTCTATTAAATGAATCAGCCCTTAGTTTGCCACAAAGCACGTAATCGTCAGTTCAGCCTGCCAGCTACCCTCCTGCACCCCTCCCGTCATTAATCTCACTCTGCCCCAGGGAGGCTAACGCGGCTCTAGATCCAGCAGCACAATCAGGTCGCGCCTGAGCGATAGTCTCCCGTAGCCAGAGCCCCTCTGCGTTAGCGTCGTAAACACCCTGATATGTAGCTGCTTCTGTGCGTGTTCAATTACCACAAGTGTCTGGTCCTAAATAGCGCTGCTTGGCTAAGTAGCTGACCAGCTAACTACCTACTAGCTAGACTAACTGTCTGAGTGCCTAACTAGCAAGCTGGCAAAGTGAACTAGCTGGCTGAACAGATAACTGGCTAGCTGGTTGAATATTGAACTAGATAAATTAATGACCAGGTAACTGACTAACTGGCTGACTGATAAAATGGCTTGCTAGCTAACCTTTTAGCAGGCCTGGCTGTTTCCTCTCAGTTGTGGGGCCTATTGGAATATAGACTGAAAGGACCACCTCCAGCGTGTCAGTGCTGGAAGGCCTGGACTCAATGCCCCGGAGCATTACATTACATTACATTTAGTCATTTAGCAGACAGAGAGGCTGGGGGCAGAGAGGCCTGGAGGCTGGGGGCAGAGAGGCCAGGAGGCTGGGAGCAGAGAGGCCTGGAGGCTGGGGGCAGAGAGGCTGGGAGGCTGGGGGCAGAGAGGCTGGGAGGCTGGGGGCAGAGAGGCCTGGAGGCTGGGGGCAGAGAGGCCGGGAGGCTGGGGGCAGAGAGGCCGGGAGGCTGGGGGCAGAGAGGCCGAGAGGCTGGGGGCAGACAGGCTGGGGGCAGAGAGGCTGAGAGGCTGGGGGCAGAGAGGCTGGGGGCAGAGAGGCTGGGGGCAGACAGGCTGGGGGCAGACAGGCTGGGGGCAGAGAGGCTGGGGGCAGACAGGCTGGGGGCAGACAGGCTGGGGGCAGAGAGGCTGGGGGCAGAGAGGCTGGGGGCAGACAGGCTGGGGGCAGAGAGGCTGGGGGCAGACAGGCTGGGGGCAGAGAGGCTGGGGGCAGAGAGGCTGGGGGCAGACAGGCTGGGAGGAATGAGGCTGGGAGTAAATTTCACAGTGTTCCGTTTCCTCTCTTTATAGAAACAGCAGTCAAACTCCCAGATAAATAAAGGCAAACTGTAAAGTTACGTATTATTCTTTACAGACATATCACTTAACAACTGCCCCAACGCAACAATCAGATCTTTTTATATTTTCCCAAGAGAGCAATTAAACACACCACCAGAGATCTGGAATCTGCTTACACAAGACTGTTAGTTAACTATAGAGGAGCAAGCACAGTCTTAGGGGAGTCAACAGAGTGTCTGAGGAGAATGTGTCACCAGGCGGGCCTGGCCTGGACAGGCCTGGTTACTGGCTGGTTAGCCCATAACCACTCCTTGATACAGCAGCAGTGGGGCTTGAGTTTAGCCACCACAGCGCTGGACAGTCAGGGAACAGAAACACTCACGTTTGTCTGTGAAGAAAGAGTCTTAGTCCACGGCCTCGCAGGTCAACGAAAGGAAGGATGATCTTCGTAGGCTGTCTGTCTGCCTGTCTCTGCCTGCCTGTCTCACAACCTTGGTTGCTATCTAATTAGTTCACCTATATCACCTTCAGTCTACTGTGCCTTTGTCTATCTGTCTAACTTCTCTCTCTCTTTCTCTCTCTGTGTGTGTGAACACAGAAGATGCCTCCCTCTCTCTCTCTCCCCCTCCCCTCTCCCTCCCTCCCTCTCCCTCTCCCTCTCTCTCCCCCTCTCCCTCCCTCTCTCTCTCTCTCTCTCTCTCTCTCTCTCTCTCTCTCCAGAGGATGACCCTGGACACGTCCTTGCTTGCCAGAATGTGTCCAGACAATGCCCCCTCATTCTTAAGGTGGTAAATATAGACTGCTGACCCCTCCCACACCTCCCCTGTATACCACACACACACACACCTCCCCTCTCCTTCTCTCTCCTCCTTTCTTTCTCTCTCCTACTCTCTCTTCTCCTCTCTGTCTCTCCTCTCTCTCTCCTCCCTCTCCATCTCCTCCTTTCTCTCTCCTCCGTCTCCATGTCCTCCTCCCTCTCCATCTCCTCCTCTCTCTCTCCTCTGTTTTCTCTTCTCTTCCTCACTCTCTGTTTCCTCCTCCTCCTAATTCCTCCCTCTTCATCTCCTCATCTCTCTCCTCTTTTCCTTTCCCATCTCCTTTACCCTCTCCGTCCCTTGTTGGTTTTCATCCCTCCCTCCTCTCCTCCCCTCCTCCCCCCATTCCTTATTCTCCTTGTACAGTGATCTTTCATTAGTCCTGCAGCTTGTCCGCAGTTCTGTCTCATTACCCATGGTTCTCAGTCTGGCAGACTGCAGTGTGTGTGTGTGTATGAGAAGAGAGTGTGTGTTTGAGAAGAGAGTGTGTGTGTGAGGAGAGTGTGTGTGAGGAGAGTGTGTGTGTGTCTGTGTGTGTACATTGTGTGTGTGTGTGTGTGTGTGTTGAGTGAAAGAGAATAGAGGCCCCTTCTAGCCAGGCTTCTTCAGAGACCATGCCTTTACAGCCTAGGTGTGTGTGTGTGTCTGTGTGTGTCTGTGTGTGTGTGTCTGTGTGTGTGCTGGTTATTTTTAAGTCTTCACAGGTCACACCTGCCCCTGGTATTTCAGAACACAATAGAATGTGAAGGTGCCAGTCCTGTCCTCTCTCAGGGCAGGGTGACTCGGGGACTAAGAATAACCATCTGACTGTCACACCCTAACAGCTGAACACCATCTCTATTAGCTCCTGTTGCAGTGGAGATGTTACACACTGGTGTCCTACACACACACACACACCCTCCACAAACACAACCCACCCTCCTCCACACACACCCCACCTTCCTCCACACACACCCCACCTTCCTCCACACACCCCCCCCCTCCTCCACCCCCCCCACCCTCCTCCACACACACCCCACCTTCCTCCACACACACCCCACCTTCCTCCACACACACCCCACCCTCCTCCACACCCCCCCCCCCCTCCTCCACCCCCCCACCCTCCTCCACACACACCCCACCCTCCTCCACACACCCCACCCTCCTCCACACACCCCACCCTCCTCCACACACACACCCCACCTTCCTCCACACACACCCCACCTTCCTCCACACACACCCCACCCTCCTCCACACACACCCCACCTTCCTCCACACACACCCCACCCTCCTCCACACACACACCCCACCCTCGTCCACACACACCCCACCCTCCTCCACACACACCCCACCTTCCTCCACACACACCCCACCTTCCTCCACACACAACCCACCCTCCTCCACACACACCCCACCTTCCTCCACACACACCCCACCCTCCTCCACACACACCCCACCCTCCTCCACACACACCCCACCCTCCTCCACACACACCCCACCTTCCTCCACACACACCCCACCCTCCTCCACACACCCCACCCTCCTCCACACACACCCCACCCTCCTCCACACACACCCCACCTTCCTACACACACACCCCACCCTCCTCCACACACACACCCCACCCTTCTCCACACACACCCCACCTTCCTCCACACACACCCCACCCTCCTCCACACACACCCCACCTTCCTCCACACACACCCCACCCTCATCCACACACACACCCCACCCTCCACACACACACACCCCACCTTCCTCCACACACACCCCACTCTCCTCCACACACACCCCACCTTCCTCCACACACACTCCACCTTCCTCCACACACACCCCACCTTCCTCCACACACCCCCCACCCTCCTCCACACACACCCCACTGTCCTCCACACACACCCCACCTTCCTCCACACACACCCCACCCTCCTCCACACACACCCCACCCTCCTCCACACACACCCCACTCTCCTCCACACACACACCCCACCCTTCTCCACACACACCCCACCCTCCTCCACACACACCCCACTCTCCTCCACACACACACCCCACCCTTCTCCACACACACCCCACCCTCCTCCACACACACACCCCACCCTCTTCCACACACCCCACCCTCCACACACACACCCCACCTTCCTCCACACACACCCCACCCTCCACACACACCCCACCCTCCACACACACCCAACCCTCCTCCACACACACCCCACTCTCCTCCACACACCCCACCTTCCTCCACACACACCCCACCCTCCACACACACCCCACCCTCCTCCACACACACCCCACCCTCCACACACACCCAACCCTCCTCCACACACACCCCACTCTCCTCCACACACACCCCACTCTCCTCCACACACAACCCACCCTCCACACACACCCCACCCTCCTCCACACACACCCCACCCTCCACACACACCCAACCCTCCTCCACACACACCCCACCCTCCTCCACACACCCCACCCTCCTCCACACACACCCCACCCTCCACACACACCCAACCCTCCTCCACACACACCCCACTCTCCTCCACACACACCCCACTCTCCTCCACACACACCCCACTCTCCTCCACACACACCCCACCTTCCTCCACACACACTCCACCTTCCTCCACACACACCCCACTCTCCTCCACACACACCCCACCCTCCTCCACACACACCCCAACTTCCTCCACACACACCCCACTCTCCTCCACACACACCCCACCCTCCTCCACACACACACCCCACCCTCTTCCACACACCCCACCCTCCACACACATATGCTAAACTGATTCAGTTTCAGGTCACAGCGTCACAGCACTTCAAGATGAATTAGCTTTCATCTTTCCCTTTGTTTCAAAGGTGCCGAGGTAGACGTTAATGTAGCTCCATCACTTCCTGCCCTGCCCAGGCAGCTGTTTACCTGCATCTCTCTAATCAAACACCCATTAAGATCTCGTTACATACAAGGAGGAGGGGCGGGGGGGGGGGAAGCAGAGCCTCTCAATCCAAAACAATTCAGACTTCAATCCATCGAGATGCTCGGGAAAAGGAAATGGATGAATGATGTAAGTGTGAGTCAGAAAGAGGAAGTTGCTGTGCATTGTGGGATATCAGTTACAGGCAGCGTAGGAAGACGTTAGCTGACGATGAACAGGATCCGCTGTCTGGTCTCTCCCCCGTGTCTCTGACTAGGCTCATTCCAGCCTCTTAGGAGCAACACTCTGGGAGAGACAAGAGATGAGACACACGCTCAGAGATACGCTCCACTTGTCTTGAATCTGTCTTTGAAACTGTAGTTCAGGAAAGAAACTGCTGACACCTTGATTGTCCTTTGTGTTTTAGTGTGAGGGGAAGGGAGGAGAGGGGAGGGGAGGGGTAAAGGAGGGGAAGAGGAGAGGAGAGGGGAGAGGAGGAGGAAAGGAGGGGAAGAGGAGAGGAGAGGGAAGGGAAGGGGAGGGGGAAAGGAGGGGAAGGGGAGAGGAGAGGAGAGGGGAGGGGAGAGGAGGAGGAAAGGAGGGGAGGAGGGGAGGGGAGAGGAGGAGGCGAGTGGAGGAGGAAAGGAGGGGAGGGGAGAGGAGGAGGAAAGGAGGGGAAGAGGAGAGGACAGGAGAGGAGGAGGGGAGGGGAGAGAAGGAGGAAAGGAGGGGAGGAGGAGAGGAGAGGGGAGAGAGGAGAGGAGGCAAGTGGAGGAGGAAAGGAGGGGAGGGGAGAGGAGGAGGAAAGGAGGGGAGGCGGAGAGGAGGAGGAAAGGAGGGGAGGAGGAGAGGGGGAGGAGAGGAGAGAAGAGAGGAGGATGGGTAAAATATATCGCATATGTCTCCTCGTCTCTAGTTTCAAAGCCATCAAAATTAACTGATAAGATTTTACAAGCGCTTTGTCTCCCTCCCTCTCTCCCACTTCCCTCCCTGCCTCTCTCCCACTTCCCTCTCTCCCACTTCCCTCCCTTCCTCCCACTTCCCTCCCTCCCTCTTCCCTCCCTCTCTCCCACTTCCCTCTGTAGCGGGGTTTGCTCGTTTAAGATTAGCAATACTTAATTGGGTGTGCTTTGCCTTCGGCAAGGGCACAACCTTTGTTCTCTCACATATATATTATTATTATTCTTTTTGCCCCCCTAAAACTCAGTCAATATTTGGCCTACATAGACAACGTAGGTGTCAAAAGTTTCGTCTTGGTAGCGATTGAGTTGCTTCTATTGGAATTTACGTTCCGTTGCATGGTTTAGGCTCAAGTTAAGTTTTTGTGGCGAAAAGTGAAGCTAACGGTGGCTAATTTGCTAGCCACAGTCACTGACGTTACTAACATCACTACGTCACTAACGTCACGAAAACACGCGTGACTACCTTTGGCAGAACATTCGTTTCGCATCTGTTAACTTGGGGGATAGCTAGGCTAACTATAGCTTTACTGCAAGGCAGCTGCAGAAACGCCACAAGCAAAGAGGCCAGGGTGATAACTATTTACTCATTTTACTTTGTGATATGACACACAATTGTGATGTGTAATGTACAGTATAAGCTGATATTATTAAGGAAGTACATCTACTTTCGGAAACAGTAGTCTACTATTTCACTGAAGTATTAGCATCATGACATTAGCCTGTGTTGCCCGGGCAACACATACTACAGTGGTCTATGATGTAGCGTTATCTGTTTTCAATCGTTAAAATAAACATTCCTCACATATACATTTTCGTTGTAGGATTTATTCTGACATTAGATTACAAGTAAACGATTTGTGGGTGAAATTATCATTACCTGTGGTTTCAATCCAGTGTATCACTGCAACGCTGTAGCCTACGCGAGACACTACAAGCTACGCAGCTGTTTAGGAAGTCAAACGGCGACAGAACATGTTCGGCACTCCCCTTACTTAAATCAAAAGTCTATCTAACTACTAACCTGAACTTCATTGCCACAGCCTAAACTTTGTCAATCTGTTCATGAAAATAATTAATTTCAGCCTAACGGTGCGTTTACACTGCAGCGACGCGATGCGAGCGACAACATGTTTTCCATTCATTTTCAATGGAGCCAGGCGAATCGCTTGCGTGGTGCATTGTGGGTAGCGACGCGACGCGATCGAGTTGAGATTTTCTCAACTTTATGCAAATGAGGAGCGATTTTCGCTAGCGATGGCCAATGGCAGTGTTTTCTTGTTTCTCGTAACAAGCAACCATGGTAAACATTTCTAGCTTTCAGTTTTTAAGATGGAGGAGAAACTAATCGCCTGTGTGGCTGCATATCCAGTCCTGTACGATACGTCTCTGTATTTGTACAAAGACATTAATAAAAAGAATGAGGCCAGGCGCAGGTTTGCCGACGTTGTCGGTGCTCCTGGTGGTTTTTTTGTACTTTGTACTCTCGAACAAAGTTACGTTCCAGGGAGTTCCAGCCGGGCTACTACTATAAACCCGGCTGGAACTCCCTGGTCGTATCGACAGATTAGCAGAGACTTTGAGTACTATAATAAAACGTTTTTACACATGTCAACGTGTATGTCTATTAAACAGTTTTGTATTTTGTATACAAGTTGTATTTTGATCGATGTTGCGAGTACGTAAACCCAAGTCTGCACACTTGGCCATGACAACTACAACAGTGACTTTAGAGAACTACAATTCTACATTAATCTGTTTGATACGCCCCGCGCGTGGTGAACTGTGGGAAGGCGAGCGATGGCAAGCAATTCGCGTCGCTGCAGTGTAAACGCACTGTTAACCGTACATGGAACGTTAAATCCAATTCAACCAACGCAATCGCTACCAAGACGAACACAGCAGTAGTGTACCGTAGTAGTACAATTTACCGGGGCAGTTTCTCCACACAGGGCTATATCGCATTTTGCGTTGTTACTGACAATGATCCACTAAATAAATGTCAAGCTTATTTACGTTTTGGGGGGCATATTTTCAGTTAGCAGATGGTACTGTTTGAATCGCGATTCCATCTTCTACTGCCGGGTAACGTCGTAGAATAATCTTCAAAGGGGGTTCTTTATTAATGAATGAATGCAACGAGTAGGCTAAATGCCTGAAAATATCACCAGAAGGGAAAAACTTAAAATGACGTTTAAGTCATAGAGATTAGGTCAATTTTACACCGGTCTGCCAAATTTATTCGTTTTGATTCAACGATGAGGCTGCCTCTTGCAGGGGAAATGAGAAGACATCTATTTCATTCTACACTTCACTCGTATTTTCAGTTGTAAATGAGCAGCAAAAAAAAAAATGCTTTTAAATCTATGTAATCTTTATAAATAATAAGTATGCATTTTTATATAAAATATACAGAAATATCAGTTGTAAAAATGTCATTCAAAAACGGACCTTGTACAACCGACGCAAGCAAGCACACCCTACAATTTCCCCAGAAATTGTACCCTCTCTAGTTTACATTTACATTTAGTCATTTAGCAGACGCTCTTATCCAGAGCGACTTACAGTAAGTACAGGGACATTCCCCCGAGGCAAGTAGGGTGAAGTGCCTTGCCCAAGGACACAACGTCAGTTGGCATGACCAAGAATCGAACTCGCAACCTTCGGATTACTAGCCCGATTCCCTCACCGCTCAGCCACCTGACTCCCAATTTATAATTAAGTATGTAGTTCTTAGGGGCACCACCTCTTATTTGTTAAAGGGACAGAGGAAACCTTATTGAATAATAGCCTTCGTAATAATCAGTCTAATCTTAAGTAGTGAATTCTATGAAAGTAGAGCAGATCAGATAACGTGAGGGATAACGCGAGTATTATAAACAATGATTTACTGACAAGTTAGCTATACGACTTCTCAAAGACGCACAATCTCAACTGCAGTGTGAAGCGTGACATGCTATTCTCCGACATGCACTCTAACAATCACATAGACGTCCTAAAATTTTGTACAGCCCTATTTCTGATACCATGGCGGCAGAAATGTAGTCGTGGCGGGTCGCCACGGCAAAATAAACATAGGAAACACTAACGTGCAAGGTCCCATCCTCTATTTGACAACCATATCCATCCGTGTTGACAAAAAGCAGCTACCTTATTGGTGTAGAACGATCACGTGTCGAACCGTGCCACCAAAATCCTATTACGTTCTGAAGAAACTAGTTCTGCATAAAACATAGACGCAACGATAATCGACTGGAATTTCAGCGCCAAACTTTTTTTTGGTAGCTTAGCAGGACTCGTTCTTTTTTATGAGCTAAAGATTGTGTAGATGCCAGACTGTGGAGCGGGAATCATTTTCTAAAAGAGTTTTCGTGGTTCACCTTGCGGCCTATTCCGGTGAATCCTTGCAAAAAAATCCAGGCTTGCTTGTGCGTCGGCATTTTATAATCCTTGCGAAAGGGGGGTATCCTTTTGGAGGTGAACTCTTTGATTGGTCAGTTACTCCCACCTGGGCGTCCATCCTGAGATTGACGTATGGGTGTGAAGTGGTTGATAACTTTTCAGAGTTCAGCTATTTCAAATGTCCATGTATTGCTTATACTTCAAAATATAACAATACAACATTAATAAATGGTTTAGTTTGTAGATTAAAATCATTTTGATATCAAGATTGACTGATTTATCATAACAGGAAAGGAAGTTACATTAAAACATCAAATTATATCAACACAGCATTAAAGGGAAAGCATACATTATAACACATCAACTACTGTCATTGAAATAGAGTCCATGAACCATGTAGTACTTGAGAATATGTTTGTAAATCCAGAAAAGTTAGTTCTTCCTTAAAATCCTTTGTCTCCATACTGTAAGGCCATTTTGGTCTACCTTCTGACCCCATGCTGGGCCAGAAGCTTTGAAGCTCCTGCTCTGGAGATAAGGACAAAGGGGGAAAACCCCCTTTCTCCTTGTCGGGGGTAGGGGAAAGGTGTGATGGTACGTGGTTTGTCTGTTGGCTCTGCTACACCTCCCTCTCTCCCACTTCCCTCCCTCTCTCCCACTTCCCTCCCTCCCACTTCCTTCCCTCCCTCCCACTTCCCTCCCTCTCTCCCACTTCCCTCCCTCCCACTTCCCTCCCTCCCTCTCTCCCACTTCCCTCCCTCCCTCTCTCCCACTTCCCTCCCTCCCTCTCTCCCACTTCCCTCCCTTCCTCTCTCCCACTTCCCTCCCTCCCTCTCTCCCACTTCCCTCCCTTCCTCTCTCCCACTTCCCTCCCTCCCTCTCTCCCACTTCCCTCCCTCCCTCTCTCCCACTTCCCTCCCTTCCTCTCTCCCACTTCCCTCCCTCCCTCTCTCCCACTTCCCTCCCTCCCTTCCTCCCACTTCCCTCCCTTCCTCCCACTTCCCTCCCTCTCTCCCACTTCCCTCTCTCCCACTTCCCTCCCTCCCACTTCCCTCTCTCCCACTTCCCCCCCTCTTCCCTCCCTCCCTCTCTCCCACTTCCCTCCCTCTTCCCTCCCTCCCTCTCTCCCACTTCCCTCCCTTCCTCCCACTTCAGACACCAGAGGAGCTGAAACAGGGAGGGTTTCAGACACCAGAGGAACTGAAGCAGGGAGGGTTTCAGACACCAGAGGAACTGAAACAGGGAGGGTTTCAGACACCAGAGGAGCTGAAGCAGGGAGGGTTTCAGACACCAGAGGAACTGAAACAGGGAGGGTTTCAGACACCAGAGGAGCTGAAGCAGGGAGGTTTCAGACACCAGAGGAACTGAAACAGGGAGGGTTTCAGACACCCGAGGAGCTGAAGCAGGGAGGGTTTCAGACACCAGAGGAATTGAAACAGGGAGGGTTTCAAATGTTCTCCGTAACTGTGACAACGCAAGCGTCACAATGGGAGACGGTGAGGTGATACACCTGTAACACGACTCCGCCCGATTGGGTGGACGCCCAGGTGACAGCTTCCTGTGAAAGTGGGGCAGGTTCCCAGCCTCGCCGGCCCCCTAGCCCCCAGCTTTTCCCCCAGCCTCCAGCAGACTCTCTGGCCCCCAGCTTTTCCCCCAGCCTCCAGCAGACTCTCTGGCCCCCAGATGCAGAATCTCTCACGGTGTCTTGTTTCTCTCAGGGAACCGTAACCTGGCAACAAGCTGCCGTGACACACCTTGGCCCCGTATCTCGAGCTGCTGCCTTCTTCAACACTCACGAAACCTTTATGGTCGGGGGAGGGAGGGCAACACCACCTTTGGTTTATTTGCATACTTTGTTGGTGTTGTCACTCGGGCAGGAGGGGGGAGGGAGGGGTGGTTGAGGAAGTGGGGAGGGTGGCGAGGGAGTGTGGGGGGAGGGCGGGGAGGGAGTGGGGGAGAGCTGCTAAATCATTCTGAAGCCCTGACATAAGAACCCCTGACTCTTATTCTGAAGTCCTGACATAACAACCCCTGACTCTTATTCTGAAGTCCTGACATAACAACCCTTGACTCTTAGATCAACAAAGTTACATGATCTCTCCTCTACGCTGATCAGTCTCGTTTGAAAGAAACAAAGTAATTTTTTCACGTCAATATTTTCTCTCTAGCCTCCCCAGGTCGACGTTTGTGAGCGGAATTTGCTCTCTGCGAAGGCAAGCAGAGATCAAAACCATCTCCTCAAGGAAAATAACATGTTATGGAGAAAACAACCATGAACTCTCATGAATCATTAAATAAAAATGTGTTTATTCAAAGATGATTCAGTATTATACTGTACTTGGTGGCTCATGTGACACACATCACATGTACATATTTGTAGAAGCAGATTATTGCATTTGAATATCAAAAATGATAGTGATGTATTAACTGTCTGAAACGTCTCGTTCGAGCAGCTGCCCCACATGTTGACCAGCCTGTTGACCAGCCTGTCGAGCAGCCTGTCGACCAGCATCCAGGCTGTGTGCATGGAGCTCAGAGTCAGGAGGAGGTGAGGAGGCAGGCTGTGTGCATGGAGCTCAGAGTCAGGGTGAGGTGAGGAGGCAGGCTGTGTGCATGGAGCTCAGAGTCAGGAGGAGGTGAGGAGGCAGGCTGTGTGCATGGAGCTCAGAGTCAGGGTGAGGTGAGGAGGCAGGCTGTGTGCATGGAGCTCAGAGTCAGGAGGAGGTGAGGAGGCAGGCTGTGTGCATGGAGCTCAGAGTCAGGGTGAGGATGTATTCCTCTTGAAACCACAAACACACACATACACACACAAAGTCTTGATTTGCAGTCAAAAGGAGAGGGGGAGGAGGGGGAGGAGAGGAGAGGAGAGGGAGGGGGAGGAGAGGAGAGGGGGGAGGAGGGGAGAGGAAAAAGCAGAGGGGGGAGAGGGGGAGGAGGAGAGTGATCATCATTACAGACACACACACTTCCACCATTACAGACACAGTCAGCCCAGGACACGGATCACCCAATCTCCCAGAGGTATCTGGCACATTTTGTCCTCCTCCCCCGACCCCTCCTCTCCCAGCCGCTCCTCCCCCTCCTCTCTGTGGTCACCTCTGAGGGGAGGCTGGGTAGCATGGTGCTCCCCCTCCTCTCTGTGGTCACCTCTGAGGGGAGGCTGGGTAGCATGGTGCTCCCCCTCCTCTCTGTGGTCACCTCTGAGGGGAGGCTGGGTCGCATGGTGCTCCCCCTCCACCACTATCCCAGGGAACCAGCTCTGCTTGTACCCAGATGACGGCTCTCCTGGGGGGGGGGTGTGTGGGAGGCAGAGGGGGGGGCCGTGCTGGGGGGCCGGGGGGACCTGGTTGGAGGCGTGCACACGGGTCTCCTCAGGGTCCAGCCAATCAGAATCCCTCTCGCAGAGAAGGTCTGACAACAGGGGCGCCCTCTGTCCAGCGGTTGCCAGGTTTGCCAGGGGAAAACCCCCCTCGATGTGAGAGAGTAGCGTCAGACAGACGGACGTGTCCCTCTGGGTGTCCGGCTGCAGTCCAGGGAGGCGGGGGCCCAGAGAGGGGGGGGGCTCCAGGAGGCTCTGGGAGGGAGGCTCCCCTGGAGGCGGCGCCCACAGCTGGGCATGGTTCTCTCTGAGCCCCAGGGGGGACGGGCCCCCCTCCCTGGCTGGTTGGACCCCCACCATGCTGTAGATGGTGGAGGAGTGGAGGCTGTTGTTGGAGTCTTCTGGAGGGGGTGTCTGGAGGGAGAGGGGCCCCCGCTGCCAGAGAGAGGGGGAGGAGGGGGCGTCCTGGGGGGAGAGGGGCCCCCGCTGCCAGAGAGAGGGGGAGGAGGGGGCGTCCTGGGGGGAGAGGGGCCCCCGCTGCCAGAGAAGGGGGGTGGAGGGGGTGGAGGGGGCGTCCTGGGGGGAGTAACAGCCAGAGTCCCTGCTGACCTGGGGCCTGGTGAGGGGGGGCTTCCTGGCCCCCTCTGTCCCCCCCAGACAGGGCCCCTCGGCATGGGCCAGGGAGAGGACCACCTTCTGGGGCTGGAGCAGGTGAGGGGGGCCCTTGCTGGACATCACTTTCTGGAGGGTCGAGAGATGGAGGAAGTTAGACAAGTAGCCTTTTTTAACAAAGTACTCAAGTATGACCATCTGACTATAATAGCAAACCACAGAATGATCCTTCAAGGAAGTCATTTTGTGTCCTACATTACATAACTATTGCATTCACTTCCTACAACTCAGACATTCAGCAGAGCCTTCCATATCTTTACGTCTCCTGACTGGGTAATGACATCACAGGCAGGAACACACACAGGTGGGGAGGATGTTTCTAGTAAAGGAGAGTTTCCGGGAGAGTCAGGGAGTTCCCCTGCAGCCTCACCGTGCAGTCAGGAAGATCCCGCTTCTGTCTCACGTAGTGACACGTCAACACTGTTACTACGGGGACGCACCCCACCAGGAGACAGGCGGACAACAGTAACCATGGGAACAGGTGCCAGGGGTCATCTGTGGGGTGGGCATCTGTAACAGTTGTAACAGTGTAATGCCTACAGTGCTGTAACAGGTGCTGTAACCGGTGTAACAGTGGAGTAGTTATGTACTGGGGTGGACTAGCTGGTGTGCTGGTGTGGACTAGCTGTGTACTGGTGTGGACTAGCTGGTGTACTGGTATGGACTAGTTATGTACTGGTGTGGACTAGCTGTGTGCTGGTGTGGACTAGATGGTGTACTGGTGTGGACTAGCTGTGTGCTGGTGTGGACAACTGGTGCACTGGTGTGGACTAGCTGTGTACTGGTGTGGACTAGCTGTGTGCTGGTGTAGACTAGCTGTGTACTGGTGTGGACTAGCTGGTGTACTGGTGTGGACTAGCTGGTCTGCTGGTGTGGACTAGTTATGTACTGGTGTGGACTGGCTGTGTGCTGGTGTGGATTAGCTGGTGTACTGGTGTGGACTAGCTGTGTCCTGGTGTGGACTAGCTGTGTGCTGGTGTGGACTAGCTGGTGTGCTGGTGTGGACTAGCTGTGTACTGGTGTGGACTAGCTGGTGTACTGGTATGGACTAGTTATGTACTGGTGTGGACTAGCTGTGTGCTGGTGTGGACTAGATGGTGTACTGGTGTGGACTAGCTGTGTGCTGGTGTGGACAACTGGTGCACTGGTGTGGACTAGCTGTGTACTGGTGTGGACTAGCTGTGTGCTGGTGTGGACTATCTGTGTACTGGTGTGGACTAGCTGGTGTACTGGTGTGGACTAGCTGGTGTGCTGGTGTGGACTAGTTATGTCCTGGTGTGGACTGGCTGTGTGCTGGTGTGGATTAGCTGGTGTACTGGTGTGGACTAGCTGTGTCCTGGTGTGGACTAGCTCTGTGCTGGTGTGGACTAGCTGTGTGCTGGTGTGGACTAGCTGGTGTGCTGGTGTGGACTAGCTGTGTGCTGGTGTGGACTAGCTGTGTACTGGTGTGGACTAGCTGTGTGCTGGTGTGGACTAGCTGTGTACTGGTGTGGACTAGCTATGTGCTGGTGTGGACTAGCTGTGTGCTGGTGTGGACTAGATGTGTGCTGGTGTGGACTAGCTGTGTACTGGTGTGGACTAGCTATGTGCTGGTGTGGACTAGCTGGTGTGCTGGTGTGGACTAGCTGTGTGCTGGTGTGGACTAGCTGTGTGCTGGTGTGGACTAGCTGGTGTACTGGTGTGGACTAAGGCTCAGTGCGGCCAGGTGAGCTCACTGATGCAGAAGGAGGCCTCCTGGCTGGGGGAGCGCTGCTGGTTCAGGTAGGGACGGTACACCACTGCCCCACAGGCCTTTGACACACCTGGTCTCTGGACCTCGAACACCCCATTGGAAGTCTCCTTCACCTGAGCAAGGAGATAGACTTGGAGTTACAGTAGAGAGCAAACATGACATAACATGACCAAAGTGAAACATCATGACATGATGTTTCACTTTGGCATTATGGGAAACTGAGTGTAGATCAATGGGCAAAAAATCTCAATTTCATATTTTTACAATAAATCTAAATCAACAGAACATTTTACAACGGTCAAGATGTCCAAATACTTTCAGTATGTGTGTGTACATGAGTATGTGTGTGTGTCTGTGAGTCTGTGTGTATGTGAGTGTGTGTGTGTATCTGTGTGACTGTGTGTATGTGAAGATGTGTGTGTGTGAGAGTGTGTGTGTGTGTGTGTGAGAGAGCTCACGTCAGCGTTGCCAGTGGTGATGGTGAGGTTGTAGTGGGCATCATAGTGGGAGTATGGTAACTTGTTCTTGGTGAGCACCTCCTCAACCCTGGGGGGGAGAGAGCAGAGCACCTCCACAGACCCCTTCAGCTCACCCTCAACTACCTTCAGGAGGGGAGGGCCCAGTACCGCTGGGGGAAGGGGAGGACGGGGGAGGGAGGAGGGAGAGAGATGTGGAGTTTAGAAGATAATGAGGCAGTTTTACATTACGTGTCACTGGGGGATTAGGATGTTCTAGAGATTAAAGATGGAGAACCTGTGACCTGCTGAACAGTTGAAGGGAGAGGAGGTGAGAGCAGAGGAGAGAGGAGGAGGAGAGGATACTAACTGTCTTCCAGGGGTTTGAAGGGAGAGGAGGTGAGAGCAGAGGAGAGAGGAGGAGGAGAGGATACTAACTGTCTTCCAGGGGTTTGAAGGGAGAGGAGGTGAGAGCAGAGGAGAGAGGAGGAGGAGAGAGGAGAGGATACTAACTGTCTTCCAGGGGTTTGAAGGGAGAGGAGGTGAGAGCAGAGGAGAGAGGAGGAGGAGAGAGGAGAGGATACTAACTGTCTTCCAGGGGTTTGAAGGGAGAGGAGGTGAGAGCAGAGGAGAGAGGAGGAGGAGAGAGGAGAGGATACTAACTGTCTTCCAGGGGTTTGAAGGGAGAGGAGGTGAGAGCAGAGGAGAGAGGAGGAGGAGAGGATACTAACTGTCTTCCAGGGGTTTGAAGGGAGAGGAGGTGAGAGCAGAGGAGAGAGGAGGAGGAGAGAGGAGAGGATACTAACTGTCTTCCAGGGGTTTGAAGGGAGAGGAGGTGAGAGCAGAGGAGAGAGGAGGAGGAGAGGATACTAACTGTCTTCCAGGGGTTTGAAGGGAGAGGAGGTGAGAGCAGAGGAGAGAGGAGGAGGAGAGGATACTAACTGTCTTCCAGGGGTTTGAAGGGAGAGGAGGTGAGAGCAGAGGAGAGAGGAGGAGGAGAGAGGAGAGGATACTAACTGTCTTCCAGGGGTTTGAAGGGAGAGGAGGTGAGAGCAGAGGAGAGAGGAGGAGGAGAGGATACTAACTGTCTTCCAGGGGTTTGAAGGTTGGTGTCTCTCCCAGCAGCGTGGTGTTGGCGTAGACACGAGCCAGGAAGCGGGAGGAGTGGTAGTCGTACGTCGTGTCAGCACTGAGGTTACAGGAGAGAGACCTCATGTTCTGACACTCCAGCTTCGGCACAAACTCTGTCCCGTATCTGGAGAGCACACACATGTCACAAACACACTCTGGGAGCACACACCACACACACAACCTGCACGTCACACACATGCAACACACCCACATAATCTCCAAAACACACTGTGATAACACGCAACATACACTCGCTCCTACAGACCAAAGAGACCACAGGTGACTCGCTCCTACAGACCAGAG
Organism: Osmerus eperlanus; assembly: GCF_963692335.1. NCBI lineage: Eukaryota > Metazoa > Chordata > Actinopteri > Osmeriformes > Osmeridae > Osmerus > Osmerus eperlanus. The sequence continues at coordinate 1,204,913 of NC_085024.1, forward strand.
AGACCACAGGTGACTCGCTCCTACAGACCAGAGAGACCACAGGTGACTCGCTCCTACAGACCAGAGAGACCACAGGTGACTCGCTCCTACAGACCAGAGAGACCACAGGTGACTCGCTCCTACAGACCAGAGCGACCACAGGTGACTCGCTCCTACAGACCAGAGAGACCACAGGTGACTCGCTCCTACAGACCAGAGCGACCACAGGTGACTCGCTCCTACAGACCAGAGAGACCACAGGTGACTCGCTCCTACAGACCAGAGAGACCACAGGTGACTCGCTCCTACAGACCAGAGAGACCACAGGTGACTCGCTCCTACAGACCAGAGCGACCACAGGTGACTCGCTCCTACAGACCAGAGCGACCACAGGTGACTCGCTCCTACAGACCAGAGAGACCACAGGTGACTCGCTTCTACAGACCAGAGAGACCACAGGTGACTCGCTCCTACAGACCAGAGAGACCACAGGTGACTCGCTCCTACAGAACAGAGAGACCACAGGTGACTCGCTCCTATAGACCAGAGAGACCATAGGTGACAGTCTCAAACAGAAGGTCAATCCCATTTGTGAAACACTTGACATTTGCCTCTGCAGCCGTGCCATGAGTAATTACATTAGATGACATTTCCCAAACAGTTTGAGTGTGACAGAGAGAGACAGAGAGAGAGAAACAAAGAGAGAGAGAGAGGAACAGAGAGAGCGACAGAGAGAGAGACAGAGAGAGAGAAACAAAGAGAGAGAGAGAAACAAAGAGAGAGAGAGAAACAGAGAGAGCGAGAGAGAGCGAGAGAGAGCGAGAGAGAGAGAGAGAGAGAGAAACAAAGAGAGAGAGAGAGAAACAAAGAGAGAGACAGAGAGAGAGAAACAAAGAGAGAGAGTGAGGAGTGTGGGATCTCTCCAGTCAGAACACATGACCGATGAGGAGTGTGGGATCTCTCCAGTCAGAACAAGTGACCGATGAGGAGTGTGGGGTCTCTCCAGTCAGAACACATGACCGATGAGGAGTGTGGGGTCTCTCCAGTCAGAACACATGACCGACGAGGAGTGTGGGGTCTCTCCAGTCAGAACACGTGACCGATGAGGAGTGTGGGGTCTCTCCAGTCAGAACACGTGACCGATGAGGAGTGTGGGGTCTCTCCAGTCAGAACACATGACCGATGAGGAGTGTGGGGTCTCTCCAGTCAGAACACGTGACCGAGGAGGAGTGTGGGATCTCTCCAGTCAGAACACATGACCGACGAGGAGTGTGGGGTCTCTCCAGTCAGAACAGATGACCGACGAGGAGTGTGGGGTCTCTCCAGTCAGAACACGTGACCGACGAGGAGTGTGGGGTCTCTCTAGTCAGAACAGATGACCGACGAGGAGTGTGGGGTCTCTCTAGTCAGAACAGATGACCGACGAGGAGTGTGGGGTCTCTCCAGTCAGAACACGTGACCGACGAGGAGTGTGGGGTCTCTCCAGTCAGAACACGTGACCGACGAGGAGTGTGGGGTCTCTCCAGTCAGAACACGTGACCGACGAGGAGTGTGGGGTCTCTCCAGTCAGAACACGTGACCGACGAGGAGTGTGGGGTCTCTCCAGTCAGAACACGTGACCGACGAGGAGTGTGGGGTCTCTCCAGTCAGAACACGTGACCGATGAGGAGTGTGGGGTCTCTCCAGTCAGAACACGTGACCGATGAGGAGTGTGGGGTCTCTCCAGTCAGAACACGTGACCGATGAGGAGTGTGGGGTCTCTCCAGTCAGAACACGTGACCGATGAGGAGTGTGGGGTCTCTCCAGTCAGAACACGTGACCGACGAGGAGTGTGGGGTCTCTCCAGTCAGAACAGATGACCGACGAGGAGTGTGGGGTCTCTCCAGTCAGAACACGTGACCGACGAGGAGTGTGGGGTCTCTCCAGTCAGAACATGTTACCGATGAGGAGTGTGGGGTCTCTCTAGTCAGAACACGTGACCGACGAGGAGTGTGGGGTCTCTCCAGTCAGAACACGTGACCGACGAGGAGTGTGGGGTCTCTCCAGTCAGAACAGATGACCGACGAGGAGTGTGGGGTCTCTCCAGTCAGAACACATGACCGACGAGGAGTGTGGGGTCTCTCCAGTCAGAACACATGACCGATGAGGAGTGTGGGGTCTCTCCAGTCAAAACACATGACCGATGAGGAGTGTGGGGTCTCTCCAGTCAGAACACGTGACCGACGAGGAGTGTGGGGTCTCTCTAGTCAGAACAGATGACCGACGAGGAGTGTGGGGTCTCTCTAGTCAGAACAGATGACCGACGAGGAGTGTGGGGTCTCTCCAGTCAGAACACGTGACCGACGAGGAGTGTGGGGTCTCTCCAGTCAGAACACGTGACCGACGAGGAGTGTGGGGTCTCTCCAGTCAGAACACGTGACCGACGAGGAGTGTGGGGTCTCTCCAGTCAGAACACGTGACCGACGAGGAGTGTGGGGTCTCTCCAGTCAGAACACGTGACCGACGAGGAGTGTGGGGTCTCTCCAGTCAGAACACGTGACCGATGAGGAGTGTGGGGTCTCTCCAGTCAGAACACGTGACCGATGAGGAGTGTGGGGTCTCTCCAGTCAGAACACGTGACCGATGAGGAGTGTGGGGTCTCTCCAGTCAGAACACGTGACCGATGAGGAGTGTGGGGTCTCTCCAGTCAGAACACGTGACCGACGAGGAGTGTGGGGTCTCTCCAGTCAGAACAGATGACCGACGAGGAGTGTGGGGTCTCTCCAGTCAGAACACGTGACCGACGAGGAGTGTGGGGTCTCTCCAGTCAGAACATGTTACCGATGAGGAGTGTGGGGTCTCTCTAGTCAGAACACGTGACCGACGAGGAGTGTGGGGTCTCTCCAGTCAGAACACGTGACCGACGAGGAGTGTGGGGTCTCTCCAGTCAGAACAGATGACCGACGAGGAGTGTGGGGTCTCTCCAGTCAGAACACATGACCGACGAGGAGTGTGGGGTCTCTCCAGTCAGAACACATGACCGATGAGGAGTGTGGGGTCTCTCCAGTCAAAACACATGACCGATGAGGAGTGTGGGGTCTCTCCAGTCAGAACACGTGACCGACGAGGAGTGTGGGGTCTCTCCAGTCAGAACACGTGACCGACGAGGAGTGTGGGGTCTCTCTAGTCAGAACAGATGACCGACGAGGAGTGTGGGGTTTCTCTAGTCAGAACAGATGACCGACGAGGAGTGTGGGGTCTCTCCAGTCAGAACACGTGACCGACGAGGAGTGTGGGGTCTCTCCAGTCAGAACACGTGACCGACGAGGAGTGTGGGGTCTCTCCAGTCAGAACACGTGACCGACGAGGAGTGTGGGGTCTCTCCAGTCAGAACACGTGACCGACGAGGAGTGTGGGGTCTCTCCAGTCAGAACACGTGACCGACGAGGAGTGTGGGGTCTCTCCAGTCAGAACACGTGACCGACGAGGAGTGTGGGGTCTCTCCAGTCAGAACACGTGACCGATGAGGAGTGTGGGGTCTCTCCAGTCAGAACACGTGACCGATGAGGAGTGTGGGGTCTCTCCAGTCAGAACACGTGACCGACGAGGAGTGTGGGGTCTCTCCAGTCAGAACACGTGACCGACGAGGAGTGTGGGGTCTCTCCAGTCAGAACAGATGACCGACGAGGAGTGTGGGGTCTCTCCAGTCAGAACACGTGACCGACGAGGAGTGTGGGGTCTCTCCAGTCAGAACATGTTACCGATGAGGAGTGTGGGGTCTCTCTAGTCAGAACACGTGACCGATGAGGAGTGTGGGGTCTCTCCAGTCAGAACACGTGACCGACGAGGAGTGTGGGGTCTCTCCAGTCAGAACAGATGACCGACGAGGAGTGTGGGGTCTCTCCAGTCAGAACACATGACCGACGAGGAGTGTGGGGTCTCTCCAGTCAGAACACATGACCGATGAGGAGTGTGGGGTCTCTCCAGTCAAAACACATGACCGATGAGGAGTGTGGGGTCTCTCCAGTCAGAACACGTGACCGATGAGGAGTGTGGGGTCTCTCCAGTCAGAACACGTGACCGACGAGGAGTGTGGGGTCTCTCCAGTCAGAACACGTGACCGACGAGGAGTGTGGGGTCTCTCCAGTCAGAACACGTGACCGACGAGGAGTGTGGGATCTCTCCAGTCAGAACACGTGACCGACGAGGAGTGTGGGGTCTCTCCAGTCAGAACACGTGACCGACGAGGAGTGTGGGGTCTCTCCAGTCAGAACACGTGACCGACGAGGAGTGTGGGGTCTCTCCAGTCAGAACACGTGACCGACGAGGAGTGTGGGGTCTCTCCAGTCAGAACACGTGACCGACGAGGAGTGTGGGGTCTCTCCAGTCAGAACACGTGACCGACGAGGAGTGTGGGGTCTCTCCAGTCAGAACACGTGACCGACGAGGAGTGTGGGGTCTCTCCAGTCAGAACACGTGACCGACGAGGAGTGTGGGGTCTCTCCAGTCAGAACACGTGACCGACGAGGAGTGTGGGATCTCTCCAGTCAGAACACGTGACCGACGAGGAGTGTGGGGTCTCTCCAGTCAGAACACGTGACCGACGAGGAGTGTGGGGTCTCTCCAGTCAGAACACGTGACCGACGAGGAGTGTGGGGTCTCTCCAGTCAGAACACGTGACCGACGAGGAGTGTGGGATCTCTCCAGTCAGAACACGTGACCGATGAGGAGTGTGGGGTCTCTCCAGTCAGAACACGTGACCGATGAGGAGTGTGGGGTCTCTCCAGTCAGAACACGTGACCGATGAGGAGTGTGGGGTCTCTCCAGTCAGAACACGTGACCGATGAGGAGTGTGGGGTCTCTCCAGTCAGAACACGTGACCGATGAGGAGTGTGGGGTCTCTCCAGTCAGAACACGTGACCGATGAGGAGTGTGGGGTCTCTCCAGTCAGAACACGTGACCGACGAGGAGTGTGGGGTCTCTCCAGTCAGAACACGTGACCGACGAGGAGTGTGGGATCTCTCCAGTCAGAACACGTGACCGACGAGGAGTGTGGGGTCTCTCCAGTCAGAACACGTGACCGATGAGGAGTGTGGGGTCTCTCCAGTCAGAACACGTGACCGATGAGGAGTGTGGGGTCTCTCCAGTCAGAACAGAGGTAGAAGATGCTCACCTGGCCCAGAAGACACTGTAGAGGACGTCCCCTCCACCACTTCCATCTTCACCCCACTGCAGCACGTTATGGAAGTTCCTGGATACGAAGTATGGTCTCTCCTGACATGATACCCCGCAGCCTGGGGGAGGGAGGGAGGGGAAGGGAGGAAGGGGGGGAGGGAGGCATAAATATCTATGACGTGGAATGTTTGTGATTTCTCCTAAATTGGCAAATTACCTGCCAGGTGAAAATTAAACAGGAATGACAACCTTACCAATCAACCAATTTCTTTCTCTTTTTTTGCATGGATGTGATTTTGTGATTTCTGTTCACTCTATATTACTTACTAAGACGTGTAAATATGTGCATGCAAATGTGAATGTTCTGTTTGCATGTAACACATTTCTACACAAAAAATACACAAAATACACAATTATTGTCCTACAGTATTGTACAGACAAACCTGAAATTATAGAATAGTACAATAACCAGGCAGTGTGAACAAAAAAGTAGAACAAAAAATAAATTAGTTTACAAACATTTTCATGGTTGACTTCCATGGTGAAAAAACATCTAAACATTTTGACCATATGGCTTTTACACAATGACAAAATAACTTTTCATTTTAGTGGCATTGGCCAATTCACCAACACAATACCTAGGTTTGACATGCTATAGAGCTGTGATGTCCCATTAAACAGTTGTGACAATTACACTTATAGTTTAGAGAATGTAAAAAAATGAGCCAAAGTGATTGAGAGAAACGGTAACACTTTAGAATAATGGAATTATTAGAATAAATAATTAATTATTAAAAGTAATTATTCACAAATTCACAAAAGTAACATGTCTAAAAAGTGAACAATTTGGTTGTTTTACTCTTAACATGGTCATGACTTTTCAGAAGCTTGTGCCTCAAATGGGTTCTTTGTGGAAACCAGTTTATGAATATTATATCCCCCCAAATACGTTAGCTACTGGTTGAGCTTGTGACTACTCTTACCAAAGGATGGATGTATGTTCTGTTTTTTTTTCAAACTTAAACATGGTATAATACAAATAATTATCATTTGTTTAACATTTTTAATAATTAGGAAGTGATGCTGACACGCTCATGATTGGATTAGTTTACTATTATGAGTCGAGTGTCAGTTCAATATGTCTCAGACTCCAAAGACCTACCTTTACTTTACAGTAGCCGCCTGAAGAGGACTTCTCTTTAGGATATGAATATAAACATCAATGTTCTCTTGTCAAAAACAATTTGCATCCTGCATTTATGTTGCGATAAGCGCAAAACCACATCTTCCAGATTACAATGTTTTTTAGAATATCACTAGTGCCTCACAGAAATGTATGCCTGTATATGTCAAATATAAAAATAGACTTATTATATTACTTGTGAAAACCAGTATAACTCCTCACTAATTACTCAAGCGTTACCTTGTCATCCTGCCGGAACTACTTGTGATGTGGACCATTATTTTAAAGTGACAAACATGTTAACTCCTCACTAATTACTCAAGCGTTACCTTGTCAACCCGCAGTAACTGTAATATGGACCATTATTTAAGTGAAAAACATGTTCTCACTAACATGTCACCTCGCAAGATCTACAACATAAAACAACTGCAGTGATTGGATAACATTTTTTTTAATTATATGCACTGGAAGACTTACATTAAATCGTAAAAGAAAATCCTACATAATGCAAAAATGGACATGCAAGAATAAAGCATTTTGTAAAATATGTCTGAATGAAACATTCTTTGTTTGGCACAATGATGAAACCTAGCATTTAAACAAAAAATATGGATTTTGGAATGAAACATTCAACACATTCAACAAACTGTGATGAGAAACTGAGTCAAACATAATGGCTAAATAAGTAATAAGTAAGTAGCTACATGGCTAACCCTAACCCAAATCAACGTATAGGCCTACTCTATAATGAGTCTAGCATTGGCCACTACTGCGAAATACAACAGCAACGCAATTCCAAAGGGATGAAAATGATGAAGGAAGAAAGAACAAATGGCAGGACTGTAAAATAACTTGCTAGATAGTTAACCCAATTCAGAGAACAGGAACATGGCCCAAAACGCTAGCTACAGTTCTTGCTATCTGTAAAACCAGGCTAGCTGTCGGCTAGCTTGTAAAAAGTCCATTCATACAAACTGTATAGTATTGCAGTCGAAATTCGCACTAATTCTACAATTTGAAATTCTAGTGAAATTCACCTAGTCGTTATCTAAGGGAATTTGTTGGCCAAATACTGGATATTTACCATCCATAAAAATGTGCCAAATGATTTAGCGCTCCAAACGTTGCACCAGAGTATAGGTTTAGGGAAAACATGACATGGATTTCAGGACAAATTGGTTTCGGTAAGCCAAGTCGACTGGATTTGGAAAATGGACCGACCAGGATTTGATATTTTCTGAGCTGCAGAAAGACGTAATAGAAGTCACATCGAAATTGCCCGCATAATCATACAGTATGATCAAATATTGGGGAGGGACCAAGCCCCCACCCCTCGGCTCTAAGCAACGGCCCCGGTGGAGGTAGGTGGTATTGCATTTCTTGTTAGACTTCCGGCTCTTCCGGTCGTTTTTATTCTATTAACTCCAGTCAACATTTACAAAACTATCTCCCCCAATAATTTTTGTTCGATTCTCGAACCTAGCTCATACTACTAGCTTTTTCATAGAATAATTTTTCCTGATTTTTGCTAAGTTTGAAACCAATCCGAAATGGGTAAACTAGCACCCCATACTAACAGGGCACGAGCACAAACGTTCACATTAGCTGAATTTGAATGAGCCATATTGAATGAGCACAGGGAGAAATGGCTTGAGTTGCCTGCCCTGTTGTAGCAAGTTTAGCAAATGGTTGTCACACATACATGAAATGTTGTTAATATAGTTTATTTCCGTTATTTTAAAACAGATTTGATTTTTCTGTCAAGAACGTTTTTACGTTCATGACGGCAAATATTATATTATGTTAAGCGTGAGCATAGATTGTTGACATGTCTATCTGGAGCAAAGACGAAGATTAATACTTTAACTGATAACCACAATAAGAAATGATATAAATATGATTAGTTATGCCTTCAGAAGCTTTTGTTAAACACACCCATTATTCTAGTATTTTTTTTTATCGTGTCATCAAGCCAGACTGCTTTTGTGGGACAATGAAGGTCCTCAGTGACTATGTTTCACCCCCACTTATATCTGATGGAAACGTCTGGTATATAGGCCTAGTTCTGTTAATATGCCTCTTTCAGAGGCAAATGTTAAATAAAGTATATTTTAGACACACTTCTCAAGCTTTTATTTATTACATTATTTCCAAGTCTTATTAGATCACGTTATATCCATTAATAGGCGTTTGGTTTTGTAGGTTGAACATATAAAACACAGGCCACATTTCTACACTGATATGTAAATTGAAGGCAGAGTGAATTTCGTGGCATTTCGTTTCAATATACAGTTGACAGTAAGCTATGGTAAGTCTGCATTATGGAAGATTTCTGTTACCAAAATAACTATTAAGCTTTCTTTGCCTGGCGAGAACAACGACGGAGCTAGGTGTTCATGTTAACAGTTTATTTAATCCGATACAATGCGTTGGAAATCATACTCAAATCACAAGAAAAAAAGCAACATATGTGATGAGTTCCATGTAGAATAGCCCTATATTTAGCCCTATAGCCTATTTATAAAAACCAAGTGAAAGGAATACTATACAGTGACAGCATACATTTCCGTAAAGTTTGCATTATGTCTCTGATTCTTATCGGACTTGTACCCCATTCTGCCACTGCAATGCCTTAGCTCACATGCTCGCAACCATATAAATCTATGCTCGCGACTGGTTGTCGCAAAGTATGACGTGTACAGCTAGTTGCAAGCGTGCACGAGGTCTCGGAGCTAGGGAAAAAAAGAGCCACTGTTTAAAGCTAGACCGGAAGAGTCGGAAGTGGAAAGATCCAGTTCGGTCCAGTTTCGCGCTCTCGCTTGCCTCACTGCGCCACTGAGCACTTTTCATAGAAATGAATGGGGACGCCATCTTGGAAGACAAAAGTTGCTTCCTCTAGTAATATTAACTCTATGGGAGGGACGTGTTATAACGTTAATATTCATAAACTGGTTTCAACAAAGAATTCATTTGAGGCACAAGCTTCTGAAATGTTATGACCATGTTAAGAGTAAAAAAAACACAATTGTTCACTTTTTAGACATTACTTTTGTGATTAGTAATTCATTGCTTATTCTTTCTTAATTGGTCATAGTTCACAAGTAGTTCTCAATGAGGATATATTTATTTAATAATAATCAAATACCTACCTTTGTACTAAATTCGCTATTACTTACTGCTTAGTTAATCTTGGTTCCATATTAGTTAATAGTAATAAACTAATTTAATTTAGTAATAAACTAATTTAATTTAATACAACATTACTTCCTGCATAGCTACTCGTTAACAACCGACCATTATTCTAAAGTGTTACCAGAGAAACTGGAACACACATGTCCTGGTCTTTAGAGGCCTGGCTGGACATGTGACACTAAACTATATCAAACATCTTCACGACTCACAGAACAGACAAAGGCCCAACAACAAAACAAGATCTGCACATACACCACACACACACACAACCACACACACACAGATAGATAAAGAAACATTGAGAGAGAGACAGAGAGAAAGAAAGAGAGAGAGAGAGACAGAGAGAAAGAAAGAGAGAGACAGTGAGAGAGAGACAGAGAGAAAGAAAGAGAGAGAGAGAGAGAGAGAGAGAGAGAGAGAGAGAGAATGTCCCAGTGATTCAGATCTCCGGTTAATCTTCCATTTTCAACATGTCAGTTGTGGATTGTTCATTAACCCCAATAAAGTGTGACTGTACAGCCACTGGCCACATCTCTAGAATACAGGCCACCTGCAGGTCACGTGTCTAGATTACAGGTTAGGCAAATTAAACCTGTTTGAAACCAACCACACAGCCAACAGGAACCCTCTCTTTGCAATTTGCATTTTTATGAGCAATGCAATAATAAACTCAATATCACACAACGTGAGAGCAGAATAGATCTCAGAATAGGCAAATGAAAGAGGTGGTGAATCAATTTCCCACAAATCACAGGGATTCAGAGTGAGAGAGGGACAAACACAGAGAGAGAGAGACCGGGAGGGAGAAAAGGAAGACTCTCTCTCTCACTCTCTCTCTAACATCTCAGCTACCAGACACAGTGTAAAGCAGGGGTGGGGAACGTCCGGCCCGAAAACGTCCAAAATCATTTGGTCCGGCCCGCCATGGCACTGCAGGAACCATATTATTAGGTGCATTATTTGTTGGCAGCAGCACTATTTTTATATGTGGAAGAGGACCGTGGAGGCGCGCAGCGTTGCGTACCAATGTACCAAAAAATTTGGTACATTGGTACGGGACATTGCGGACAATGCGAGCGCTCTGCGCGCTCGCATTAAGTGTGGAATTCCTTTCTAGCAAATCAAACCCAGAATACGTTGTTGGTTTGGGCTAAGCTCCGAATGTTTACAACGTATGGCTCCGCGCCTGATTAACACTCAGATCGATAAGCAGTCTCAAAAATGGTAGCAATATAAAAAATAATACGATCCCTTTCCGTAATCATGATACCCCCCAAGAAATGTTCGATGCACCCCTAGTCAAAGCAGGCTGCATCCGTGCCAGCTAACATCACAAATCTCACCAAAGAGAAGCATTTCCAGCCATCACATTAGGGGTGAGTTAATTGAATGTTTGACCAAATATAGCAGGCACATTTTTAAGTTGATAATTCTGTACGGCCCCCGAATGATTTAATAAATATCCAAATGGCCCTTGGCAGAAAAAAGGTTCCCCACCCCTGGTGTAAAGTAACCACATCTCAGCTACCAGACACAGTGTACAGTAACCACATCTCATCTACCAGACACAGTGTAAAGTAACATCTCAGCTACCAGACACAGTGTAAATTAACATCTCAGCTACCAGACACAGTGTAAAGTAACCACATCTCAGCTACCAGACCAGTGTAAATTAACATCTCAGCTACCAGACACAGTGTAAAGTAACCACATCTCAGCTACCAGACCAGTGTAAATTAACATCTCAGCTACCAGACACAGTGTAAAGTAACCACATCTCAGCTACCAGACACAGTGTACAGTAACATCTCAGCTACCAGACACAGTGTAAATTAACATCTCAGCTACCAGACACAGTGTAAAGTAACCACATCTCAGCTACCAGACACAGTGTACAGTAACATCTCAGCTACCAGACACAGTGTACAGTAACATCTCAGGAGGTACCAGGAGGTACCAGGGGATGAGGGGGTGAGAGGGGTGAGGGGGATGAGAGGCAGGACTCACCATGGTGGTACAGCAGCAGAACCAGGACCAGCACAGGACGGAGCATCCCTGCGGGTTATGAGGGTCTGATCAGACCAGGGTCCACAGCCCTGCCCAGCAGGGGCGCAGAGCTGAGAGGTACCCCACAGAGGGCTCTGGATCCCTGGGAACACAGCAGATCAACAACCCCCTCCTCTGGAAGCAGGTAGATACGGGAGACCAGGAGAACCAGGGAGTTCCAGGTACTAAAACCAGGTAGTGGAGGAGGAACTAGGTTGTAGAACTAGGAAGTAGAACCAGGACGTAGAACCAGGAAGTTGTCCCAGGCAGTAGAACCAGGAAGTAGACCCAGTCGGTAGACCCAGGAAGTGGACCCAGGCGGTAGACCCAGGAAGTAGACCCAGTCGGTAGAACCAGGAAGTAGACCCAGTCGGTAGACCCAGGAAGTAGACCCAGTCGGTAGAACCAGGAAGTAGACCCAGTCGGTAGACCCAGGCGGTGGAAGAGGGAGGCCAGGAGATGTGAGCTGGCGAGTGGAGACTGCTGTGGGTCCACAGGTGTGGAGCTGAACTTTGGAACTGTCTTATCACTCTGTTCCTGTTGTAACCCTCATTGCTCCTCCCCCTCATCCACCTTGCTGTTTATGACTGGCCAACCTCTCCCGCTCTCTCTTTCCCTCCTTCTCGCTCCAGATCCACTTCTTGTCTTTCTGGTTTTATCAGTGTTGAGTGGAAACTGATCCTGTGTGTGTGTATGTGTGTGTGAGAGAGTGTGTGTGCGTGTGTGTGTTTGAGAGTGTGTGTGTGTGTGTGAGAGAGTGTGTGTGTGTGTGTGTGTGTGTGAGAGTGTGTGTGTGAGTGTGAGAGAGAGTGTGTGTGCGTGTGTGTGTGTGTGAGAGTGTCCAGCAGAGAGAATGGTGCTTCTGGGAAACCATCTCTCCCAGCAGGAACTCTGCAATCATGCATCTTTCTCCTCTCTTTTCCTCCCCTCTCCTCTCCTTTCCCCTCCTCTCCCCACCTATCCTCTCCCCTCCTCTCCTCTCCTCTCCCCACCTATCCTCTCCTCTCCCCTCCTCTCCCCACCTATCCTCTCCCCTCCTCTCCTCTCCCCACCTCTCCAGCCTCTCCTCACCTCTCCTCTCCAGCCTCTCCTCTCCCCACCTCTCCAGCCTCTCCTCTCCCCACCTCTCCTCTCCCCACCTCTCCAGCCTCTCCCCACCTCTCCTCTCCAGCCTCTCCTCTCCCCACTTCTCCTCTCCAGCCTCTCCTCTCCCCACCTCTCCTCTCCCCACTTCTCCAGTGGGGAGAGGAGAGGCAGAGGCACAGAGGCAGAGCACAGAGCCAGAGGCACAGAGGCAGAGCACAGAGCCAGAGGCACAGAGGCAGAGCACAGAGGCACAGAGGCAGAGCACAGAGCCAGAGGCACAGAGGCAGAGCACAGAGGCACAGAGGCAGAACACAGAGGCACAGAGGCAGAGGCAGAGGCGTGGACTGGGAAGGAACAATGAGACAGGATCACTGACACGTCTGACATGACCAAGACCAAAAGCATTTCTTCTTACTCAGTCAATGTTCTGGGGTGGGGCTGGAACACACTGTGCCTACACTGTGTGTTTGGATGACAATCCTCATCAAGGCAGTGACCTGCTTCGTAAACATGCTGCAGATGTGATGTAAATATACATGCTGTTGATAATTTAGTTTACAATGTCCAGGATGTTTGGCCTTGTTACCGAGGGTTACGTCTAAGGCCTACATGCTGGAATGACGACAAGACTCAGGTGTAATGACCCGATAACCATAGAAACCAGCAGGTGTCCGGTAACCATGAACACAAAACAAATGTTCGGTGTTAAGATATTCAGGAGCTGCTTTTCCTTTCACAATACTGACTTGAACTACACACACACACACACATACACACACTCGTTCTCTCTCACACAAACACACACAGACATACACACACACACACTCAATCACAAACACACACACAATCTCACTCTCACACGTCATACATCTAGATAGTAACACAATGTTAGATTTCTAAATAGCAACAGGTGTGATATCTAGATTTCAGTATGTTATGTCTCTAGATGGCAGCATGTTTTATATCTAGATATCAAGAACATGCTGTGAATGTACATGATTTTCTAAAGTCTACCTGGACACACACACACATACAGACACACACACACACTCATAGACACATACACTCATAGACACACATCTGCTACGACTGTGCACCTGGGATTAACCAGGCACAGTCTGTCTGCTGTGGACTGTAGAGTTGTAAACATTGTTTATGGAAAACAATACAAAACAGTTTATTTAGGACTTCAGTTTGTGAAAAAGGGATTATTCAGAAGAGTGTGTGTACATACATACATGTGTGTGTGTTCTCAGGGGAGGTGAGTGTGTGTGTTCTCAGGGGAGGTGAGTGTGTGTGTGTTCTCAGGGGAGGTGAGTGTGTGTGTGTTCTGAGGGGAGGTGAGTGTGTGTGTGTTCTCAGGGGAGGTGAGTGTGTGTGTACTCTCAGGGGAGGTGAGTGTGTGTGTACTCTCAGGGGAGGTGAGTGTGTGTGTGTTCTGAGGGGAGGTGAGTGTGTGTGTGTTCTCAGGGGAGGTGAGTGTGTGTGTGTTCTCAGGGGAGGTGAGTGTGTGTGTACTCTCAGGGGAGGTGAGTGTGTGTGTGTTCTGAGGGGAGGTGAGTGTGTGTGTACTCTCAGGGGAGGTGAGTGTGTGTGTGTTCTGAGGGGAGGTGAGTGTGTGTGTACTCTCAGGGGAGGTGAGTGTGTGTGTACTCTCAGGGGAGGTGAGTGTGTGTTCTCAGGGGAGGTGAGTGTGTGTGTGTACTCTCAGGGGAGGTGAGTGTGTGTGTGTTCTCAGGGGAGGTGAGTGTGTGTGTACTCTCAGGGGAGGTGAGTGTGTGTGTGTTCTCAGGGGAGGTGAGTGTGTGTGTACTCTCAGGGGAGGTGAGTGTGTGTGTGTACTCTCAGGGGAGGTGAGTGTGTGTGTGTTCTCAGGGGAGGTGAGTGTGTGTGTACTCTCAGGGGAGGTGAGTGTGTGTGTGCTCTTAGGGGAGGTGAGTGTGTGTGTGTTCTGAGGGGAGGTGAGTGTGTGTGTGTTCTGAGGGGAGGTGAGTGTGTGTGTACTCTCAGGGGAGGTGAGTGTGTGTGTGTTCTCAGGGGAGGTGAGTGTGTGTGTGCTCTTAGGGGAGGTGAGTGTGTGTGTGTTCTCAGGGGAGGTGAGTGTGTGTGTGCTCTCAGGGGAGGTGAGTGTGTGTGTACTCTCAGGGGAGGTGAGTGTGTGTGTGTTCTCAGGGGAGGTGAGTGTGTGTGTACTCTCAGGGGAGGTGAGTGTGTGTGTGCTCTCAGGGGAGGTGAGTGTGTGTGTACTCTCAGGGGAGGTGAGTGTGTGTGTGTTCTGAGGGGAGGTGAGTGTGTGTGTGTTCTCAGGGGAGGTGAGTGTGTGTGTACTCTCAGGGGAGGTGAGTGTGTGTGTACTCTCAGGGGAGGTGAGTGTGTGTGTGTTCTCAGGGGAGGTGAGTGTGTGTGTGTTCTCAGGGGAGGTGAGTGTGTGTGTACTCTCAGGGGAGGTGAGTGTGTGTGTGTTCTCAGGGGAGGTGAGTGTGTGTGTGTACTCTCAGGGGAGGTGAGTGTGTGTGTACTCTCAGGGGAGGTGAGTGTGTGTGTGTTCTCAGGGGAGGTGAGTGTGTGTGTGTACTCTCAGGGGAGGTGAGTGTGTGTGTACTCTCAGGGGAGGTGAGTGTGTGTGTACTCTCAGGGGAGGTGAGTGTGTGTGTGTACTCTCAGGGGAGGTGAGTGTGTGTGTGTTCTGAGGGGAGGTGAGTGTGTGTGTGTTCTCAGGGGAGGTGAGTGTGTGTGTGTTCTCAGGGGAGGTGAGTGTGTGTGTGCTCTCAGGGGAGGTGAGTGTGTGTGTGTTCTCAGGGGAGGTGAGTGTGTGTGTACTCTCAGGGGAGGTGAGTGTGTGTGTACTCTCAGGGGAGGTGAGTGTGTGTGTACTCTCAGGGGAGGTGAGTGTGTGTGTGTTCTCAGGGGAGGTGAGTGTGTGTGTGTTCTCAGGGGAGGTGAGTGTGTGTGTGTACTCTCAGGGGAGGTGAGTGTGTGTGTGTTCTGAGGGGAGGTGAGTGTGTGTGTACTCTCAGGGGAGGTGAGTGTGTGTGTGCTCTCAGGGGAGGTGAGTGTGTGTGTACTCTCAGGGGAGGTGAGTGTGTGTGTACTCTCAGGGGAGGTGAGTGTGTGTGTACTCTCAGGGGAGGTGAGTGTGTGTGTGTTCTCAGGGGAGGTGAGTGTGTGTGTACTCTCAGGGGAGGTGAGTGTGTGTGTGCTCTTAGGGGAGGTGAGTGTGTGTGTGTTCTGAGGGGAGGTGAGTGTGTGTGTGTTCTGAGGGGAGGTGAGTGTGTGTGTACTCTCAGGGGAGGTGAGTGTGTGTGTGTTCTCAGGGGAGGTGAGTGTGTGTGTGTTCTGAGGGGAGGTGAGTGTGTGTGTACTCTCAGGGGAGGTGAGTGTGTGTGTGTTCTCAGGGGAGGTGAGTGTGTGTGTGCTCTTAGGGGAGGTGAGTGTGTGTGTGTTCTCAGGGGAGGTGAGTGTGTGTGTACTCTCAGGGGAGGTGAGTGTGTGTGTGTTCTCAGGGGAGGTGAGTGTGTGTGTACTCTCAGGGGAGGTGAGTGTGTGTGTGCTCTCAGGGGAGGTGAGTGTGTGTGTACTCTCAGGGGAGGTGAGTGTGTGTGTACTCTCAGGGGAGGTGAGTGTGTGTGTGTTCTCAGGGGAGGTGAGTGTGTGTGTGTTCTCAGGGGAGGTGAGTGTGTGTGTACTCTCAGGGGAGGTGAGTGTGTGTGTGTTCTCAGGGGAGGTGAGTGTGTGTGTACTCTCAGGGGAGGTGAGTGTGTGTGTGTTCTCAGGGGAGGTGAGTGTGTGTGTACTCTCAGGGGAGGTGAGTGTGTGTGTGTTCTCAGGGGAGGTGAGTGTGTGTGTACTCTCAGGGGAGGTGAGTGTGTGTGTACTCTCAGGGGAGGTGAGTGTGTGTGTGTTCTCAGGGGAGGTGAGTGTGTGTGTGTTCTCAGGGGAGGTGAGTGTGTGTGTACTCTCAGGGGAGGTGAGTGTGTGTGTACTCTCAGGGGAGGTGAGTGTGTGTGTACTCTCAGGGGAGGTGAGTGTGTGTGTGTTCTCAGGGGAGGTGAGTGTGTGTGTGTTCTCAGGGGAGGTGAGTGTGTGTGTGTACTCTCAGGGGAGGTGAGTGTGTGTGTGTTCTGAGGGGAGGTGAGTGTGTGTGTACTCTCAGGGGAGGTGAGTGTGTGTGTGCTCTCAGGGGAGGTGAGTGTGTGTGTACTCTCAGGGGAGGTGAGTGTGTGTGTACTCTCAGGGGAGGTGAGTGTGTGTGTACTCTCAGGGGAGGTGAGTGTGTGTGTGTTCTCAGGGGAGGTGAGTGTGTGTGTACTCTCAGGGGAGGTGAGTGTGTGTGTGCTCTTAGGGGAGGTGAGTGTGTGTGTGTTCTGAGGGGAGGTGAGTGTGTGTGTGTTCTGAGGGGAGGTGAGTGTGTGTGTACTCTCAGGGGAGGTGAGTGTGTGTGTGTTCTCAGGGGAGGTGAGTGTGTGTGTGTTCTGAGGGGAGGTGAGTGTGTGTGTACTCTCAGGGGAGGTGAGTGTGTGTGTGTTCTCAGGGGAGGTGAGTGTGTGTGTGCTCTTAGGGGAGGTGAGTGTGTGTGTGTTCTCAGGGGAGGTGAGTGTGTGTGTACTCTCAGGGGAGGTGAGTGTGTGTGTGTTCTCAGGGGAGGTGAGTGTGTGTGTACTCTCAGGGGAGGTGAGTGTGTGTGTGCTCTCAGGGGAGGTGAGTGTGTGTGTACTCTCAGGGGAGGTGAGTGTGTGTGTACTCTCAGGGGAGGTGAGTGTGTGTGTGTTCTCAGGGGAGGTGAGTGTGTGTGTGTTCTCAGGGGAGGTGAGTGTGTGTGTACTCTCAGGGGAGGTGAGTGTGTGTGTGTTCTCAGGGGAGGTGAGTGTGTGTGTACTCTCAGGGGAGGTGAGTGTGTGTGTGTTCTCAGGGGAGGTGAGTGTGTGTGTACTCTCAGGGGAGGTGAGTGTGTGTGTACTCTCAGGGGAGGTGAGTGTGTGTGTGTTCTCAGGGGAGGTGAGTGTGTGTGTGTTCTCAGGGGAGGTGAGTGTGTGTGTACTCTCAGGGGAGGTGAGTGTGTGTGTACTCTCAGGGGAGGTGAGTGTGTGTGTGTTCTCAGGGGAGGTGAGTGTGTGTGTACTCTCAGGGGAGGTGAGTGTGTGTGTGTACTCTCAGGGGAGGTGAGTGTGTGTGTGTTCTCAGGGGAGGTGAGTGTGTGTGTGTTCTCAGGGGAGGTGAGTGTGTGTGTACTCTCAGGGGAGGTGAGTGTGTGTGTGTTCTCAGGGGAGGTGAGTGTGTGTGTGTTCTCAGGGGAGGTGAGTGTGTGTGTGTACTCTCAGGGGAGGTGAGTGTGTGTGTGCTCTCAGGGGAGGTGAGTGTGTGTGTGTTCTCAGGGGAGGTGAGTGTGTGTGTGTTCTGAGGGGAGGTGAGTGTGTGTGTACTCTCAGGGGAGGTGAGTGTGTGTGTGTTCTCAGGGGAGGTGAGTGTGTGTGTGTTCTCAGGGGAGGTGAGTGTGTGTGTGTTCTGAGGGGAGGTGAGTGTGTGTGTGTTCTGAGGGGAGGTGAGTGTGTGTGTACTCTCAGGGGAGGTGAGTGTGTGTGTGTTCTCAGGGGAGGTGAGTGTGTGTGTACTCTCAGGGGAGGTGAGTGTGTGTGTGTTCTCAGGGGAGGTGAGTGTGTGTGTGTTCTCAGGGGAGGTGAGTGTGTGTGTGTACTCTCAGGGGAGGTGAGTGTGTGTGTGTTCTCAGGGGAGGTGAGTGTGTGTGTACTCTCAGGGGAGGTGAGTGTGTGTGTACTCTCAGGGGAGGTGAGTGTGTGTGTGCTCTCAGGGGAGGTGAGTGTGTGTGTGTTCTCAGGGGAGGTGAGTGTGTGTGTGTTCTGAGGGGAGGTGAGTGTGTGTGTGTTCTCAGGGGAGGTGAGTGTGTGTGTGTTCTCAGGGGAGGTGAGTGTGTGTGTACTCTCAGGGGAGGTGAGTGTGTGTGTGTTCTCAGGGGAGGTGAGTGTGTGTGTACTCTCAGGGGAGGTGAGTGTGTGTGTGTTCTGAGGGGAGGTGAGTGTGTGTGTACTCTCAGGGGAGGTGAGTGTGTGTGTGCTCTCAGGGGAGGTGAGTGTGTGTGTGTTCTCAGGGGAGGTGAGTGTGTGTGTGTTCTCAGGGGAGGTGAGTGTGTGTGTGCTCTCAGGGGAGGTGAGTGTGTGTGTGTTCTCAGGGGAGGTGAGTGTGTGTGTGTTCTCAGGGGAGGTGAGTGTGTGTGTGTTCTCAGGGGAGGTGAGTGTGTGTGTACTCTCAGGGGAGGTGAGTGTGTGTGTGTTCTGAGGGGAGGTGAGTGTGTGTGTACTCTCAGGGGAGGTGAGTGTGTGTGTGTTCTCAGGGGAGGTGAGTGTGTGTGTACTCTCAGGGGAGGTGAGTGTGTGTGTGTTCTGAGGGGAGGTGAGTGTGTGTGTGTTCTGAGGGGAGGTGAGTGTGTGTGTGTTCTCAGGGGAGGTGAGTGTGTGTGTGCTCTCAGGGGAGGTGAGTGTGTGTGTGTTCTCAGGGGAGGTGAGTGTGTGTGTGTTCTCAGGGGAGGTGAGTGTGTGTGTGTTCTCAGGGGAGGTGAGTGTGTGTGTACTCTCAGGGGAGGTGAGTGTGTGTGTGTTCTGAGGGGAGGTGAGTGTGTGTGTACTCTCAGGGGAGGTGAGTGTGTGTGTGTTCTCAGGGGAGGTGAGTGTGTGTGTACTCTCAGGGGAGGTGAGTGTGTGTGTGTTCTGAGGGGAGGTGAGTGTGTGTGTACTCTCAGGGGAGGTGAGTGTGTGTGTGTTCTCAGGGGAGGTGAGTGTGTGTGTGTTCTCAGGGGAGGTGAGTGTGTGTGTACTCTCAGGGGAGGTGAGTGTGTGTGTGTTCTGAGGGGAGGTGAGTGTGTGTGTGCTCTCAGGGGAGGTGAGTGTGTGTGTACTCTCAGGGGAGGTGAGTGTGTGTGTGTTCTGAGGGGAGGTGAGTGTGTGTGTGCTCTCAGGGGAGGTGAGTACACAGACCTGTGTACTCACCTCAGAGTGGGAGGAACGACTGTTCTTTCCATTCCCCAGATTTTCCTCGTCTTTACACACCAGATCCATTATTCTCTCCTCAATTAACTAGTTCTCTCTCTAGTCATCTCTCTCTTTCATCTTTCTCCCCCCCACCCCCCTCTCCCTAGCCTTGTTCATGTTCAAATGAGAAGAGCCAAAGGTAGCTGGTGATGATTAGACTAAATGACTGCAGCTCTGTTCCTGTGGAGCTGCTAGACATGGCTTCTCAAAGCACTCACACAGCAAGCCCACAACACTAAACATTTTGTTAGCAGATGAACTGTAATGAAATATATGAGAGGCCGTATAAGCGTCAATTCATACTTGGTCTCACATACAACACCATAACCTCACATATATACCATTATACTCTCACATAAAACACCATTATACCCTCACATATATATCATTATACGGTCACATATTTACATTACATTTATGCATTTAGCAGACGCTTTTATCCAAAGCGACTTCCAAGAGAGAATTTGACAAAAGTGCATAGGTCACTGATCATAACAACGAGATAGCCCCAAACATTGCGGGTAGCCAAACATGATGCATACACCATTATACTCTCACATATACACCATTATACTCTCACATATACACCATTATACTCTCACATATACACCATTATACGCTCACATATACACCATTATACTCTCACATATATCCCATTATACTCTCACATATACACCATTATACTCTCACATATACACCATTATACTCTCACATATACACCATTATACTCTCACATATATCCCATTATACTCTCACATATACACCATTATACTCTCACATATACACCATTATACTCTCACATATACACCATTATACTCTCACATATACACCATTATACTCTCACATATATCCCATTATACTCTCACATATACACCATTATACTCTCACATATACACCATTATACTCTCACATATACCCCATTATACTCTCACATATACCCCATTATACTCTCACATATATCCCATTATACTCTCACATATACCCCATTATACTCTCACATATATCCCATTATACTCTCACATATACCCCATTATACTCTCACATATACACCATTATACTCTCACATATACCCCATTATACTCTCACATATATCCCATTATACTCTCACATATACACCATTATACTCTCACATACGTATACCCCATTATACTCTCACATATACACCCTTATACTCTTGCACATAAACTGGCATACTCTCTTACATGAACAGGCAAACTTTCCTTTATTTACTATCAAACTGTCTTACCCCTGTAAGACCCAGTTTAAAATTAAAACATCACTTAGCTCTCCAAAGAACATATTTGCAAATTTTTTTTTTTTGAAAGACCACATTTACATAACCAATGGGTCATAATGTCTTGCCTTGCAAAGCTATTGGATACCTTTGGAAGACCAAAGGTATCCAATAGCTTTGCAGAGCTAAAGGTGACGTTGTAATTTACAACCAGGGGTCTTAATTGCTACTCTTTTACACACACAAAAATACACTCTTATATGCACCTACATCATACTACAGTATGACAATATATGCAAGAGAGACAAATAGTATGTGTGAAACAAAATGATAGTATATGTAAGTAAGATTACTAGTCTATGTGAATAAGAATAGTTATATGTAAGAACCATAATTACTGTGTACATGTAAGAGAATAACAGGATGTGTAAGAGAGAATACTTGTCTATGTGAGTTTGATTGAAAAGGAAGGCACTTTGATTGAAAAGGAAGTAGTACTGAATTCTCAGTTCCTGATTGGCTTACACATGAAGAAGGATTTGGGGTACATGTAGCTAACACCCACCTTCCCTATCAAGACGAGACTGAGTGACATGATAAGATGGCAGAGAGAGGGCAGCTTAATGAAGCCATTGGACTCATTAATAACATGTTGAATACTCCAAATGCTGCGGCGTCATTGTCAGAAATGTTAGATCAAAACCTATAGCCGTCCACAGGGACTATTTCTAACGTTGATGATGAAATGCGCCGGCTCTTCAGACCTGGATCAGATGCATCAAGGAGCGGCAGCAGCACTCTGTCAGGAGCTCGTCTTAAAGTTTTTTACAGTCGCTAGGACACATTTCTCAATACTTAAGTCACGTTTTCAAAACTCTTCACACAGTGAGCACAACAGAAGTATATGTGGGCTAAACTGTGGATCATTTATCATTGTTTTGGCACAAAATGCATTCAATGACTACATCTTTCAAATTACATTCATTCTTTTCTCACTTCGACACAACAACTGCCAAAACTCTATGTACCTACAGGCCAATTTGCACATGCTTACATACTGTTTTCAAAACTGTTAAACTTCAGTTCAGAAACTTCAGAAAAAAAAGAAAGATATACAACATATTGAAGCATACTGCATCATGTCTGATTCATTCCAGTAACATATATTGCAGTGAATTATAAACAGTAGAGAGGTGTCCTTGTTTTACATAAGAAAACATTGTATAATGCTACCTGTTGTTAGTGATTTTTAGGTCATTGTTTTGTGGCTGACAAAGTATGTTTGTTGGCTGTCAACCTTTGCTAGTGTTATGGAAGAATGAGTTGATTTGAGACATGTATGAAGTGATTTGGTAGTTTAAGTGCATTTTGAATGTGAAATTAACTGCTGTGCCGAGCTGAAAGTTGGTTGGGAGAACTGTGTGAAGAGTTTTGAAAAAGTGACGTAAGTATTGAGAAATGTGTCCTTGCGACTGTAAAAAACTGTAATGCTTCTTAATGCAGTACTAAATTCTCAGTTCCTGATTGGCTTAAACATGAAGAAGAAGGATTTCGGGTACACAAGCACACCCACACCATTTTAGCAAGAGGAAGGCAAACTTTATGAAACTCACATGTTCTCCAGCTCCATCCCTCCCAGACAGACGGCCTTGCAGAGACAGACGGCCTTGCAGAGACAGACGGCCTTGCAGAGACAGACGGCCTTGCAGAGACAGACGGCCTTGCAGAGACAGAAATATTTGCAGAGACAGACGGCCTTGCAGAGACAGACAGCCTTGCAGAGACAGACGGCCTAGCAGAGACAGACAGCCTTGCAGAGACAGACAGCCTTGCAGAGACAGAGTGTGTTCCTGGAGCACATCCTCCACAGCTAACTGAGCTCAGTCATGGATAAAGAAAAACCCCACATTCAGCAGAATGAGAGAGACTAGAGAGGCCAGAGAGCTCAGACTACGCTGCTCTTGTCACATATTATTACCAGATGAAATCATCATGTTCTTTAGCAAATCCTTTATGTTTTCATGCCACTCCAGTTATACATATTCAGTTAGTGTACCCTTTCATCCACAGCATGCAGGGGGATTTGAACCTGCAGCCTTTTGATCTGCAGCTAATTGCTTTATCGACTGAGCTATAGCCATTTGCTGTCGCTTTGAAAGTTTTTTAAAATTAATTTTCCAGCCAGTGTGAGCTGGTCTGTGCTGGTTTAGCCTTCCTCTCATGGTCAGTGTCACCATAGCCTTCCTCTCATGGTCAGTGTCACCATAGCCTTCCTATCATGGTCAGTGTCACCATAGCCTTCCTCTCATGGTCAGTGTCACCATAGCCTCACGAACACAAGACAGGCTTCAGTCCAGGGACTTTTTAATGAGTCTGTTATCTGACTGTTATCTGACATCTCTGCTTAGGCCACAGCTGCAGCTCCCGGCCTGCTGGCCTGGGCCACCTGCCAAACCTCTGTGTTTACGAACAACATGAACAAAGCCCACATCCAACCTGGCAACCAAGCGACCTGGCAACCCGGCAACATTAAAGCTTCAGTAAATGTTTCATATCCTCTCTGTTTTCCATCCCAGAGACTCCATCTAAAATCCTGACAGTATCTCACCGTATTTCTGCTCACGCCCTTTCACATCTGGCTTGTTTACAGGGCCTCGTTACTGGCTCTTGGAATCAATCACAACATTAAGGATTTACAGTAATAAGAGAATCCATGAAGTGCCTCAGTAACAGACAGCTGTTGTTGTTCAAATCTTCTCCACTCAGTGGCAGAATGGAGGTAGAGACAGAGAGAGACAAAGAGATTCAGAGAGAGACAGAGATAGACAGAGAGATTCAGAGAGAGACAGAGAGAGAAACAGAGAGAAAAACAGAGAGAGAGAGACAGAAAGATTCAGAGAGAAACAGAGACAGAGAGATTCAGAGAGAGACAGAGAGATTCAGAGAGAGACAAAGAGACAGAGAGATTCAGAGAGAGACAGAGAGACAGAGAGAAACAGAGAGAAAAAGAGAGAGAGAGAGACAGAGAGAGAGCGACAGAGAGAGAGACCTTGACTTTTAAAGATACCTTTATTGGGCAGTTAGAACTGCCAGCTAACCAAGCAGTTTCACCACACCAGCCATTTCTTATTCAAGACAAAAACTATTTCACTTGCACATTTCACAAATTTTACTTTCCAATCAAACAAAAATAAAAAAATACAATAAAATAGAGAGGGTACAATTTCTGGGGAAAATGTAGGATGTGCTTGGTTGCGTCGGTTGCAGAGGGGTCAGTTTTTTAATGACATTTTTACAGCTGATATTTCTGTATATGTAACAGAGTGAGAACTGTGAAACTCGCTCCTCAGGTATGTAATAGGCCACCCGCGTCAAAGAAGACCTAGCTTTTCTTTGGCGTAGTTGGTAGTGGTCGTGCTTGGCAAGTCGGAGGCCGAGCGTTCGAATCCCGTGAGTGGCAAACTACCTTGTCAGACGGAGCGTGGCTACGGCTCTTACAGACCCGTCACTAGAGGCGTTGTTACAGACCCGTCACTAGAGGCGTTGTTACAGACCCGTCACTAGAGGCGTTGTTACAGTAAGTGTCCGTGTTGCAGTGGCTATTTGGCAAGCTCAGAAGAGCGTGCTGACATGGAATTCTGAATGCATATAGGTTTGGGTTTTCGGTTAAACACTTTTACAAGCGTTAATTGGGATACTGCGTTAATTGGGATACTGCGTTAATTTTCCGGGATAATCAATCTAAAGTAATGCACTGACTAATAAAGTAAATTGTTAAAACTCAAACTTTAGATTTTACTGGGGCACAGCAGATTTATAAAAAGGGTCTAACGACGCACATGTCCGTCACATATATTTTATATAACAATGCATACTTATTATTTATAAAGATTACATACATGTAAAAGCATACATTTGTTGCTGCTCATTTACAACTCAAAATACTAACATTGCCGATCATCATTCCCTCTTTTCCCCTGCAAGAGGGAATGATGATCGGCTATACAGCAGCCTCATAGTAAAATTCAAACTAATACATTTGCTAACTTAAAATATGCCCACAAAAACGTCAATAAGCTTGACATTTATTAGGGGGAAAATCGCTCGTTCAAAAAAATCTCACTGGTAGCGATCATTGTCCGTAACAACGCAAAATGCGATGTAGCCCTGTGTGGAGAAGCTGCCCCGGTAAATTGTATAGCTAACCTACCACTACTAAACTAGTAGGCTACTGCTGTGTTCGTCTTGGTAGCGATTGCGTTGCTTGAATTCGATTTAACGTTCCGTTGTACGGTTTAGTACGGTGGCCCTGAAGTGCAAATCACACCCACTAACATCAGTGCATCCCCCAAATGAAAACACTCCCCCCAAATACGAGTCAACTCTCCCCAAATAGGATGCCTTGCTCACCTCCCCCCAATACAAAGACACGCTCCCCCAAATGGGAAACAACATTACATTAACTCAAAAACACATTACATTAACTCAAAACGGAAAGGGTAGGTACAATACTTCGTCGCTGAATGGATGCAGTAGGCTAACTAACAAGAAATTTATCGACAGAAGTACAAAATACAATAGCCTGAGTTACGTGCACCAGGACATTTGTTTGGCTATCGAAGCATGTAGCAACTAGAGAGAGTACAATTTCTGGGGAAATTGTAGGGTGTGCTTGCTTGCGTCGGTTGTACAGGGATTTTAATGCCATTTTTACAACTGATATTCCTGTATATTTTATATAAAAATGCATAGGGCTTACTTATTATGTATAAATATTACATAGATTTAAAAGCATATTTTTTTTGCTGCTCATTTACAACTCAAAATACGAGTGAAGTGTAGAATGAAATATGATGTCTTCTCATTTCCCCTGCAAGAGGCAGCCTCATAGCTGAATCAAAACGAATACATTTGGCAGACCGGTGTAAAAATGGACCTAATCTCTATGACTTAAACGTCCTTTTAAGTTTTCCCTTCTCGTGATATTTTCAGGCATTTAGCCTACTCATTGCATTCATTCATTAATAAAGAACCCCCTTTGAAGATTATTCTACGACGTTACCGGCAGAAGATAGAATCGCGATTCAAACAGTACCATCTGCTAACTGAAAATATGCCCCCAAAAACGTAAATAAGCTTGACATTTATTTAGTGGAAAATCGCTCATTCATAAAAAGCTCACTGGTAGCGATGTCAGTAACAACGCAAAATGCGATATAGCCCTGTGTGGAGAAGCTGCCCCGGAAAATTCTACTAACTACAGTACAGTACTAGACAGTCTAGTACTGTACTCTAGTACTGTACTAACACAGCTGTGTTCGTCTTGGTAGCGATTGCGTTGGTAGAATTCGATTAAACGTTCCGTTGTACGGTTTAGGCTGAAATTAATTATTTTCATGAACAGATTGACAACGTTTAGGCTGTGGCAATGAAGTTCAGGTTAGTAGTCAGATAGTTTCACCTATTGAAAGTCTTTTGATTTAAGTAAGGGGAGTGCCGAACATGTTCTGTCGCCGTTTGACTTCCTAAACAGCTGTGTAAGTTAGATGTTTTTGTCGTGTGTCTCGCGTAGGCTACAGCGTTGCAATGAGCAACACTGGTTTGAAACCACAGGTAATGATAATTTCACCAACAAATCGTTTACTTGTAATGTAATGTCATAGTAAATCCTACAAAGAAAATTTATTTGTGAGGAATGTTTATTTTAACGATTGAAAACAGATGCATCATAGACCACTGTGGTATGTGTTGCCCGGGCAACAGAGGCTAATGTCATGCTAATGCTTCAGTGAAATAGTAGACTACCGTTTCCGAAAGTAGATGCCCAGCTAACACATGACGTTGCGGCAACGTTGCCAGTAAGTGCTCAGTTGGTAACCCGCGACGTTACCTTCTGGCAACGTCGTGGCAACGTCGTAGCTACGTTATAAAGGGAATGTTGCCAGTTGGTCCCATGGACAACGTTGCCACGACGTTGTACCTTGGTCGGCTGGTTACGTTATTTTTTGGTCCCATGGACAACGTTAACGAGACGTTGTACATTGGTCGGCTAATTACCTTATTTTTAGACCCGTGGACAACGTTGCCGCGACGTCGTACCTTGGTCGGCTGGTTACGTTATTTTTTGGTCCCGTGGACAACGTTGCCGAGACGTTGTACCTTGGTCGGCTGGATACATTAATTTTGGTACCATGGGTTAAGTTGCGGCTAAGTCGCTCTTTGGTCGCAGGACAACGGATCTCGAGTGCATATAGTGGTTTATCCAGAGATGGAGAGATCACACTGGACTGCTCTCAGTTCTGACACTTTTGCAATGTACCCATAGTCTACATGAATTTCAATCACACACAATATTAAATGTTGCACCCAGCACGTATAAATGTAGACAATGCATGTAATTCATGCGCAGCTCAGCCCCAGCATGTCATTGGTCATCAATTTTCTCATATGCAGAAACATAGCTTTAATAAATAAGACTGAATCTGGAAAATAATTTAGTCTTTCATTCTTTACTATAAACATGTACAAAAGCAATCAATGTGTGATGTGTAACATGATTAAGCAAACATTCTTTGTATAGCACACCAAAGCTGTATGACACACAATGCAAATTTGTGCTCCAATAATTTTTGTGATACAAAATTGTTAAATGTGACCAAAAGGTAAGCGACTCTTAAGAGTTTCATTTCCAAAGACAAGTCATCACAGAATATTACAATTCTTCCTTAGCAAACCTGCCCCTCAGTCTGCCCCTGAGCAACAACTTTGCGCATGCCCATTTCAACGCATCGCTCAAATTGGGGTTTCTGAAGAGATTTTGCAGGGGTTCAACACCGTCTTGTACGCATTGGATTTCAACTGGAAATTAGCTACTTCAAAGGTGAGTTTCTTATCTTATACGTATATGTTTGAAATGTAGGCAATTTAGCCTGTTTATGTGCTATCAGATTCACATTGTTTACGTTAGGATTTCGATAGCTACAGTACAGTAGAGGTTAAACCCTCCAGAAAGTTATGTTGAAATACTGAAAATGCATAGGCCTACATGTTTTCAAAGTTTAGCTTCTCACAAATCACCCACAAAAGAATCAGTGAAAATAAACGTTCAGAACTGTTAAAAAACCTTGTCCCAAAATAGTTTATTTAGCCCGGAATTTTCAAAGACTGTGGAGCTACAGTAGCGTGGCTGATCACGTTTTAATCACAGCAATGGCGTCTATAAAAGTATCATGTCACTAATTTTTCCAATTTGTACATGACATCTTTTTTTGGATAAGTTTATTCGTTTTAACCTTTTAGATGC
Source organism: Osmerus eperlanus (assembly GCF_963692335.1). Taxonomy (NCBI): domain Eukaryota; kingdom Metazoa; phylum Chordata; class Actinopteri; order Osmeriformes; family Osmeridae; genus Osmerus; species Osmerus eperlanus. The sequence goes on from NC_085024.1 coordinate 1,233,130, forward strand.
GTGAGTTTTAAATATTTCCGACGCTTCCACCAGTTATTTTTCCAAAACGGCAGCTAGGTTGCTTTAATTAGCTTCCGTTACCTAGCAACCTAGCATAATACTCGTAGCAATGCTACTACCTGCTAGTGTTACTTGTTAGCCTACTAATTGTAAATTTTGAAGCCATACTATAGCGTTTGTCATATAGTTTTTGTCTATCGGAAAACAGTCGGTTGGAATGTTCAGAATCACACATGTGCGACCCTACGATGTGGGGCCCTGCTTTCGAACGATCACATATGTGCAATGCTACTCCTTTTATATCAATATGCTATAACTATGTACATAAACTACATTCCATTTTCATTTCTGTACAGATTATCCTACCACCGTCACACGGCCTAGCACTGTGTCCCTGGGAAATGATGGTAAAGTAATGAATGACCGTTTAAAACAGTGACAATAATTGTATGAGCCATGGCAACCTAAAGGCTATGTTTTGAAGCAAAAGCATGACTTAAAACTTTTGCATCACCAGATTCCATACCCCTAGATGTCAACTCTGGTCTGGTGGAGGTGAACCAATTGGGGGCCCAGGAAAACAGCTGGCAGCCAGGCAAGTGCAAATATAAGACACTCAAAAAAATATATGCTTTGTATACAACCATTCAAGGTAACATTTGTTATTTACATAAATGTTACAGCTAATCTAGAAGAACCACAGTGTATGCCAATCATGCTAACTCTTGTAAACTTGTTTTACTTGTCTTTAATGACAGACACATTACAGGTTATGCTCCGGAAGATGGAGACATTGGAGGAGAACCAGCGAGAGGCTCTCCTATTCAGGCGACTACAGGGCAGACACACTGCCAGTGCCAGTGATGGACCTACAGGTGGCCCAAACACAGGCTGAACTCCAAGACGCCTTAAGCGAGGAGCGCCTTAAGGTGCTGGAGTTGCGAAAGAGAGTGGTAAGTGTTTGGAGATGCCATGAACTATGGCTTACACGCAGCGTTCAACGTTCACATTGGTGCTGACAATAAGTTCATGACTTCTAATTCCAGACGCTGTGATGAAGTGGAAGACGGGACTGGGAGAGAAAGCTGTGGAGCTCCTCATAGAGGAGACACTCAAACACAACCCGGCAGCCCGTTCAAAACAAGCCAGGTGAATGAATCATGATTGCAGCTTCCATATCCAACCTTTCACATGGCTATGTGACACAAATCTAGAATCACATGTTTTTTTGATGATGTATATTATTTTAGATGTGATTTTTTTTATGACTTGTATAGCGCCTTTTTACACATGCAATTATGTTGATAGAACACTAACTTATTTTGTGCTTCATTGTCAGGGCCAACAGACAGGACCTGTAGCGGGGACAGGCAGAAGATTTTAATTCACTGTTTGGCACTTTGTTTGAAATAAAATGACAATGTTACATGGAAATGCTGCCTTGTTTATGATTAGCTGGAGTTAGGCTACACATCACACAAACCTCCTAAAGTTGGCTACCATGTAGCCTATTATACAAGAACAAGTAGCATTTTGGGCAAATGAGGTCTGCATATGAACCGCCCCAATATAAGCAGTAGAATTGAGAAATATAGGTTACTTAGTTAACGTTGCAGTTACGGACTGGCAACGTCACAAAATTACGTTGCTAGGAGGTCGCGGTTACGGACTGGCAACGTCAGAAAATGACGTTGCTAGGAGGTCGCGGTTACAGACTGGCAACGTCGGAAAATTACGTTGCTAGGAGGTCGCGGTTACGGACTGGCAACGTCGGAAAATGACGTTGCTAGGAGGTCGCGGTTACAGACTGGCAACGTCGGAAAATGACGTTGCTAGGAGGTCGCGGTTACGGACTGGCAACGTCGGAAAATGACGTTGCTAGGAGGTCGCGATTACAGACTGGCAACGTCGGAAAAATAACGTTGCCACGACGTCGCGGTTACGGACTGGCAACGTCACAAGATTACGTTGCGGTTACGTTCTGGCGTCCCACAGATGCACGGTCCCGCAACGTCGCCAAAGACGTTGCGGGACCGTATGGTCATCGAGTGACGTTGCGGCAACGTAAGGGCAACGTAACTGTGTTAGCTGGGTGTGGGCCTACTTCCTTAATAATATCAGCTAATATTGTACATTACATTTCACAATTGTGTTTCACATCACAAAGTAAAATGAGTAAATAGTTATCACCCTGGCCTCTTTGCTTGTGGCGTTTCTGCAGCTGCCTTGCAGTAAAGCTATAGTTAGCCTAGCTATCCCCCAAGTTAACAGATGCGAAATGAATGTTCTGCTACAGGTAGTCACGCGTGTTTTCGTGACGTTAGTGACGTAGTGACGTTAGTAACGTCAGTGACTGTGGCTAGCAAATTAGCCACCGTTAGCTTCACTTTTCACCACAAAAATGCAATTTCTACTTAAACCATGCAACGGAACGTAAATAAAAATAAAACCAACGCAATCGCTAACAAGACGAACCTTTTGACACCGCCGTTGTGTATGTAGTCCAAATATTGACTGATCCTTAGGGGGGCGAAAATAAATAATAAATGTAATTATTTAATAATAAATAAATATATATGTGAGAGAACAAAGGTTGTGCCCTTGCCAAAGGCAAAGCACACCCAAATAGTAGGCTACTTATGCAAAAGTAGGCTATTGCGTGTTAAACATAAAAATCGATAGCCAAACAATTATCCTGGGGGGTATTCCAGGTAGCGGGTTTAACAAACTCTGAGCCTAACCCTGAACTCTGAGTTGAGTTACTTTAAAATTGGAAACTCTGAAAACTCGGTTCCAGAAAAGCTGATTTGAATTTGTTAACTCAACTCGGAGTACGTCAACTCTGAGTTAAGCGCGCGCATGAGAACTATTAAAAGCCAACATCAATGGAGCTCCGATACTGGGATCAACCATGGCACCCAGCAACAAAAAACCTTGTCCTACTTCACCACACTTCAGATATAAGTTTTATTTCGTGTTCAATCTGAGCACATATTACGGAAAAAAAGCAACACGGCTGTAGCAGCGTATACAATTGGCGTGGGAGACAAACTGCCAAGTCAATGCATACATTTGATGTAATAGCCAGTCCATACCGTTAATATTACAGAAGAAAAAGTGGGAGACTTAATAAAATAGCATGTTCAATGTTATATTAAATATAAAAACATACTACAAACAGGTAAGACATATTTTGCTTAAGCTATACGCTTGTGATTGTAGCCTCGAAGTCACCTTGGTTTTAATCATATATCGACATGATACAAAGTAAATATCAATTGGTGCCTATTTCAACTTGTAATAGCAGTTTCCCCCAACAGAATGCTTTTCAAATCAAATCAAAATGTATTTGTATAGCCCTTTTTACACGCAAGCATGTCGAGGGGTTCACATACGCCCATAGAACTGCCCCTCAACCAACCTAAACCCTTAAGGAAGACAAGGAAAAACTCCCAGAAAAACTCACTGCAGGAGAAAAAATTGAAGAAACCTTGGGAGGAGCAATTCAATGAGGGATCCCCTCATTGAATTGCTACAAAATACAGGAATTTTTGTATTTTGGCTATATTGACTATATTACGTAGATGGAAAAATGCAGTTCTGGTAATTTGCTTAATATTTTCATCAAAGGATGATGACGATGATGATTAAGATGACGAAGAGACATTGACTGCTGCCGCAGAAAATGGATGCAGAGAATTATGTATGGTAGCTACTGGTAGTTCTCTCCCCATGTACTTTTATTTACAGGCTTGTGTGGAATTGTCAGTTACACTGACATTATGAGAATAATGAATATAAAAAACGATTTGCACATTCTGATCCTGTTGAACAGAGCATGGATGCAGTATACAGTGATATGTTCATTTAATGGCAGGTGAATTCTGCATGTGGAACTGTGAAATGTAATGCAATCCAATGTATTCCCAGTTACAAGTAAATGAGTTGTACAAATTGCACCTCATGAAGAATTGCCAAAAACTGACCAAGAGATGGTGTAGGCCTACTTAGGTTAGAAGAATAAAGGATAATCTTGAAAAAGATTTACTGGAACACCAGTTACAGGAGGATGCATGTAACAGGTGATGTTAATTGTAGAAACAATAATCTATATCAATATTAATTGTTGAATTTGCTGAATTTCTATTTTGACCAAGAGATGGTGTACTTAGGGCAGAAGAATAAAGGCTGATCTTGTAAGGCTATCAACCTGGCCCCACCTCTCATATGGTAAAATCTGGAGTTACTGGATGGAGTCTCAACTTGATGGCTCTTACACATCATTGTGTAACTTACAGTGGCATTGCTAGTCATGTTGATAAGTAAGGGTCAAGATTGTGGTGTTATTAGTTGTTTTGGGTTTAAAAGGAATTGTGAAGCATCTGTGGATTCTTGATCTCCTGAGACCTTCTCCTCAGCTCTTGCTTTCTATCTCTGGTTTACAATAATCATGGTAGAGTAGGTAAGAGTTAACCTTCATTGATTTCATTCATTTGCAATATGATTAAATTATTATATTATTTAACCTTACTTTGACCATTCTTGCTCTGATTTAACCCATAGAGTCGAATAACTGTAATTCCATTGGTATTGGCATTATTTGGTTAATGTTAATACACTGTTCAGTTTCCCATCTTCCTTCAAACCATAGGGGAATTAGTTTCAGTTGTTTGGCCAATATTGACCCCCTACAATGTTGAAATAGATTTGCTGAAACACTAGTTACAGGATGGTACATGGTCACAGGTGAATCATGTAAATTATAGGAACAATAGCCAATAAACATACTCATTGTTAGATTTCTATTTGTAGGCAATGAAGAAGACCAAATACAATTTCAATTATTTGTCTTTATTTCAGTGCCAAAAAGCATTTGGTCAGTTCTGAGAGCACGTCCACGGCGAGTAACATTAGCGATGTTGGCCTAAGGGCTGACAATGTTGCTAAAATACATTACAGATTGTGACGGGAAACGGTAACGTTAACCTAGGTATTCATCAGGGAATTAAAGCACATCGAATCGCAGTCTTAAAATCCTCTCCCCGCGTATAACTAAGCGAATTAAATTTAGTTCGAGATCGGTTGGCTGAACCAGGAAAGGATATCCCTAGTCTGCCAACGCTATCAGGCTCTGAAAGAGGGAGGGGATAGATAAAAACGCAGAGTTTGGCATGGAAAACCTTCTAGCGAGCAGGTTAGTTTCACGGAGTAAGTTACCATGGAAACTTACCAAAAGGTTTCGTTACCTCTCTTTCTGGAACGGAAACCTCGGAGTAAGCCTCTTTTCAGGGTTAAACAACTCAAAGTTTTCACTAAACCTGCTACCTGGAATACCCCCCTGGTCCACGTAACTCTGTCATTGTGGCATTTCGTTCTTCTGTTGTGGACTATTAGTTTTTTCTTCTGAAAAAAAACACAGTTGAAGGAAGCAGCTGCTTCCTTCAACTGTGTTTTTAGCGTGCGCATAGGCTACTTATTTTGATGTTGTGAAACGTTAACAGCATATCTAAGATTATTTCATAGGAATGTCCCTGATTAAAATAAAGAGTAGTGCAAGTCATGACTGAATTGTTAACACAAATGTTTCTTCTTTTCTTCCAACCAAAACGATCAACTTCATGGTACTAATGACAGTTATGTGGACCAGGATGGTTGTTTCGCTATCGATTTTGACGTTTAACATACAATTTATACTTTTGCATAAGTAGCCTACTACTTGCTACATGCTTCGATAGCCAAACAAATGTCCTGGTGCACGTAACTCTGTTAGGCTATTGCATTTTGTACTTCTGTCGATACATTTCTTGTTAGTTACTGCATCCATTCAGAAACGAAGTGTAGTACCTACCCTTTCCGTTTTGAGTTAATGTAATGTGTTTTTGAGTTAATGTAATGTCGTTTCCCATTTGGGGGAGCGTGTCTTTGTATTGGGGGGAGGTGAGCAAGGCATCCTATTTGGGGAGAGTTGACTCGTATTTGGGGGGAGTGTTTTCATTTGGGGGATGCACTGATGTTAGTGGGTGTGATTTGCACTTCAGGGCCACCGTAGTTTAGGCTGCTTTAGGGGCTATCCGTCCACTGCAAACGTATCATATTCTCATGTAGGTTAGTGCATGACATGTGCCCCAGCAGATACTATTTTAAGAGAAAATCATGCATTAAAATAATGTATCATGACAGTTTGTATGATTTGGTCATTTATTATCACAATAGCATTTAATTATCACGGCAAACAATTACACTGCACTAAACTGTAAGTGTAAATGTAAAGTGACAATAACAAAACCAGTCAGTATGATGACTTGAGCGAATATCATTCACGTCGTACTAAAACAGCGGCCAGGCGAAAGGGAATGAGGAAACTGTTTCCTCTACTAAAAAATACAATGCGGGTCACGTGAAAAAAGGATCCAAAGACTCGTAGAAAGACCGAGTCGGGAAATGAACGAATCGTTTGTTTCCTCCAGCTACCAGTACAGAGCCTATGCAGGTCACGTGAAAAATGATCCAAAGACTCGTACCCGAAGACCGAGTCGGGAAATGAACGAATCATTTCTGTTTACTTGGACGAGCCTATGCAACAGTCCCGATCCGCTGCCACGAGAAAATGAACAAATCACTCTTTGAGAGGACTCGTTACTCCCGAGTCCTTGTAAGGATTCGTTCAAAATGAACGAATCGTTCACGAACGACACATCACTAGCCGTTTGGCTTCCTAAACAGCTGTGGAGTTCTTTTTGTTTCTAGTGTGTCTGGCGTACAGCGTTGCAGTGATACACTGGATTGAAACAACAGGTAATGATAATTTCACCCACAAATCGTTTACTTGTAATCTAATGTCATAATAAATCCTACAACGAAAATGTATATGTGAGGAATGTTTATTTTAACGATTGAAAACAGATACATCATAGACCACTGTAGTATGTGTTGCCCGGGCAACACAGGCTAACGTCATGATGCTAATACTTCAGTGAAATAGTAGACTACTGTTTCCGAAAGTAGATGTACTTCCTTAATAATATCAGCTTATATTGTACATTACACATCACAATTGTGTGTCATATCACAAAGTAAAATGAGTAAATAGTTATCACCCTGGCCTCTTTGCTTGTGGAGTTTCTGCAGCTGCCTTGCAGTAAAGCTATAGTTAGCCTAGCTATCCCCCAAGTTAACAGATGCGAAACGAATGTTCTGCCAAAGGTAGTCACGCGTGTTTTCGTGACGTTAGTGACGTAGTGACGTTAGTAACGTCAGTGACTGTGGCTAGCAAATTAGCCACCGTTAGCTTCACTTTTCGCCACAAAAACTTAACTTGAGCCTAAACCATGCAACGGAACGTAAATTCCAATAGAAGCAACTCAATCGCTACCAAGACGAAACTTTTGACACCTACGTTGTCTATGTAGGCCAAATATTGACTGAGTTTTAGGGGGGCAAAAAGAAATAAAAATAATAATAATAATATATATGTGAGAGAACAAAGGTTGTGCTCTCGCCGAAGGCTTGAGCACACCCAAATATAACTGCAAGCAGCAATGGTGGATTCCACCTTCAAAATGGCAAAATGTTGTAAAATTGTCACAGAAACTTTTGAGCAGACGTGAGAATGTGCGGACCGTCCGCAAAGTCTTGTCTGGCTCTGTAACGTGGCGAATTCTAACTGAAAAGTGCCGAAACTCACCAAACATTACAAAATAAAGTTTCCACTACTACGTTTATGACGTTGACTATTCAAAAAACATAAAAATAAAAGTTTGATCATTGATGTGGATGATCACATCAAAATTCCAAAACCCAAAACGGTAAATGCTATATAGCCTTCTGTTTAATCCGCCACCACTTAATAATTTCTGTTAAACTTGAGGGTGTCAAACGAACGACAAAATCACTCAGGAAATGCATGTCACACTAACCCTATAGCTGCCATGCTCTTACAATGCGCCACCACTGGTTTCTTCATTTAAAGTTTTACATGGGACCATTTCTTTTTAATTTCTGCCATGGTCCGGTTCTCTGAACCCACATCATTTATGACCCTATAATAATAATAGTGATTTTATTTGTAATGCACTTTACATTTAGCTAATTCTCAAAGTGCTACAGGTTAAAAACAAGAAAGGGTGCAAATAGTGACAGTTTTCCACTCCGCCGACTTTCTTTTGTCCCTAATGCCTGATGACAGGCCGACAAACAGGACACATTTTCTCGCCTCCACCTCTGTTGTCAGAACCTCGAGCTCACGGTCACCGTATTTCTTTGAATAAACGCTGCGGCGTTTAATAAATAACGTTCATTTTTGGTGCAGCGTTTATTCGAGGGTGGCGTTTATTCGAAGAAATACGGTAATTCAGACAAAGAAATGACCTCAAGAGTGAATTTATAGTCCATCTGCATATTCATTTATGGGAGGAGGCAAAGCGGGGTCAGTGGCTCGTTCACGTGCGGTCAATCTCACGTTGATTGTGATTTATAAAGGAAAGGTGCGCAGGACCTGGCGTACGACCGGTTTTATACACGTGAATATTTCTGTGCGTAGATACTTTTCAAGTTTTGGCCGTACGCCATCTTCTGGTATGAAAGCTGCACAATCCTTTATACATGAGGCCCCTGGACTTTGCTACTCTGAAAAGTGGACATTTGGGCGTTGCCTGTGGCGCCCCCTATGGTCTGATGTGGGCCAGTCTGTGTTTGGGTGGTATTTGTGGCATGTTGTATCAATATGCCAAATTTCACAACTTTTTACCAATGTGTTCATGAGATAAATTACAAGAATAACTAGAGAGGATACAATTTCTGGGGAAATTGTAGGGTGTGTTTGCTTGCGTGGTTGCAGGTGGGTCCGTCCCCTTAAGTTTTTCTCTTCTAGTGACATTTTTCAAGCATTTAGCCTAATTCATTAAGAATCCCCTTTGAAACAAACTACTGTAACAACGTTGTCACCGGCAGTATTTCAGATGGAATCGCGATTCAAACAGTACCATCTACTAACTGAAAATATGCCCCCAAAAACGTAAATAAGCTTGACATCTATTTAGGGAGAATTGGCTAATTCAAAAGAGGTTTGCTACGAGCAAGCTAGTTGTGGTGGCTAGCCAAACTTCACTGAGTGAGGGGATTGTTAGAAAGCACCGGAAATGAGCACATTTCTTTTGACATAAAGTTTAGGCTGTGGCACTGAAGCAAGCAACGCACCACACAAGCTTGAGTTTAAATACATTATTTAATGTTACATTACTTACTGTACATGCAAGTCTTGATTTGCTTAAATGTACATGTATGATTCTGATAGTACACCACGGCTATGCACGTTGTATCCGTGCGTCGTTGCTAACGTGTGCTGACGTTGTGACGTAGGCTAGCACTGAGTACCCTTTGTTGACACAAGGCACTTTTTGCCACAAAAACTTAAGTTCAGCCTAAACCGTGCAACGGAACGTAAATCCCAATAGAAGCAGCGCAATCGTGACCAAGATGAACATTTTGACACCGACGTTGTCTATGTAGTCCAAATATTGACTGATCCTTAGGGGTGGGAAAATAATAATAAGATATATGTGAGAAAACAAAGGTTGTGCCCTTGCCGAAGGCAAAGCACACCCAATAATAATAATAATAAATATCAGACCCTCCAGGAATTCGCGATGTTGCGATCGCACCAATTCACGCAAATTCAACGATTCCCCGCGAATTCAGCTGACGTTGCAATTTTAACCAATCACCGCAATTTTCCCGCAACTTTGACCAATCATCGTTGTCTCCCACAACTCTCTCCAGTAGGGGTTAAATCCAATGTTGCGCCTGAACGCGTTCATTGAACGAAAGTTCATGAACTCGTTCATAATTTTGGTGAACGTGAACTGAACGTACTGTATTACTGCCTGATGAACGATACTGTGAACACGTTCATTCTGGTGTCTGTGAACTCTTTCACTCTTTTTAATTTCGTTCAATAAGGTGCCAGATTTCTAGAGACTTCCAGGCAAAAAACACACCAACAGTCCTGTATCCAGGGTTGCCCAACCAATCAATTGCTGCGTGTGCTTTCTTCTACTGTCTATGCCTGGCAAGCGTGAGAGCGCCGAGTTGCGTAGAGGCCGAGAGCGGTATTGCAGACAGATAGAGATTTCAATCTTTTTTGTAAAAAAAAGAGATTCCTCCCTTCAATGCATGCGAATGTAAATCCTGGTTGGATAAGGATTAAAAATGGGATATGATGAAAATTAGCATGTTGGTAAGGTTATTTAGGGGACCATTTCTCAATGGTTTTATTCTTTGATGAATGTTTGTTAATTACTTAATTTTCAACCAATAACTCAATTAAAATTACAAAGAGCGAAATTCGCAACTTTTTATCGCAACTTTCACTTGCTCCCGCAATTTCATCGCAACAAACACCTAAAAAACACTGCAACTTTCATTGCAACTTTTTGGAAAAGCTCCCGCAAAATCAGGAATTTTGGCCCGCAACTATCACAAAAAAAGGCCCGCGAAATCCTGGGGGGACAGCTGCAAGCTAATAAAGCCCATTGAATTGAATTGACAGAGAGAGAGAGACAGAGAGAGAGACAAAGAGAGAGACAGAGAGAGAGAGAGAGAGAGAGAGACAGAGAGAGAGACAGTTAAGCTGTCAGGGTCATGTTGTGACACCTGGCCCTCTCCCCTCCAAGCCTCGAGTCAACACAAAGCAACCCGACTCTCTTTGAAGCAAGTTCATCAAGCCTACAAGCCATGCGGTCAGCATGCAATCCCAGAAATCCATCTCTTCCTGTGATGGCAGCCTGTATCCAATCCCTTTACCTTGCTCCAGCCCCACACCGCTGTGGAAGCTACCATGGTGGGTTCATTCTCTTTCTCCCCAGGAGCACAGAAGACAGGCGGGAGACAAGGAAAAGCTTTGATGTTGGACACATCATGTTTGAGAGATGTGAGAGAGGAAAGAGAGAGGAGAGATGAGAGAGCAGAGACAGAAGAGAGAGAGAGAGGAGAAAGAGAGAGACGAGATGAGAGAGAGACAGAGAGAGAGAGATATAGATAGAAGATGAGAGAGAAGAGATGAGAGAGAGAGAGGAGAGATGAGAGAATAAAGGAGCTTCAGGTGGTAGCTATGAGAGGTAGCGTCAAGGCTTCGTCATCTTCCTCCTCTGTATTCAACTGATCCCAGTGCTGCTCTGAGGAGCTGAGCGTGTAGGGGGGTATGGAGGAAGAGGTAGGGGGGGTGTGAGAGGGTGGCGGAGGTGGGGTAGGTAGATGGGTAAAGGTTGGTGTGTGTTAGAGTGGGTGGAGGTAGAGGTGGGGGGGGTGTGAGAGTAGGGTGGATGTAGAGGTGGGGGAGTCTGGTGGGGGAGGAAGAGGTAATTGCTGGTGCTGGCAGTGCTGTCGATGGTCCCCACGGTGACAGTATCCCATGGTAACAGCTGTTCCCCATGGTAACGGCTGTTCAGAGCAGGAGCAGCAGAAGGATCCAAACTATTTCTATCTTTCCATCCTCTCCCCACCTCTTCTCATCCTCATCCTCCCCTCATTCTTTCCCCACCTCTCCTCATCCTCCCCTCATCCTCTCCCCACCTCTCCTCATCCTCCCCTCATCCTCTCCCCACCTCTCCTCATCCTCATCCTCTCCCCACCTCTCCTCATCCTCCCCTCATCCTCTCCCCACCTCTCCTCATCCTCCCCTCATCCTCTCCCCACCTCTCCTCATCCTCCCCTCATCCTCCCCTCATCCTCTCCCCACCTCTCCTCATCCTCCCCTCATCCTCTCCCCACCTCTCCTCATCCTCATCCTCTCCCCACCTCTCCTCATCCTCCCCTCATCCTCCCCTCATCCTCTCCTCATCCTCATCCTCCCCTCATCCTATCCTCATCCTCCCCTCATCCTCTCCCCTCCCTTCATCCTCTCCTCATCCTCCCCTCATCCTCTCCCCACCTATCCTCATCCTCTCCTCATCCTCCCCTCATCCTCTCCCCACCTCTCCTCATCCTCCCCTCATCCTCCCCTCATCCTCATCCTCTCCCCACCTATCCTCATCCTCCCCTCATCCTCTCCTCATCCTCATCCTCTCCCCACCTATCCTCATCCTCCCCTCATCCTCTCCCCTCCCTTCATCCTCTCCTCATCCTCTCCTCATCCTCCCTTCAACCTCCCTTCATCCTCTCATCCTCCCCTCATCCTCTCCTCCCCTCATACTGATCCTCCTCTCAGAATGCGAGAAAGTGAGTTAGAGAATGAAAGAGAGAGGGTAACAGATGAGAGAGAGAGAGAGAGAGAGAGAGAGACTGACTGCAAGAGAGACAGTCTTCCAGGGGTTTGACAGGGTGTGTACTGAACACAAGCAAACAGGCTGTCAGGCGGAAGACTGCTTGCCAGGCAAGAAGGAAAACTGGAAAACATGCTGCTAAACTCATAGGGAGGTTCACAGACAGACAGACAGACAGAGAGGAGAGAGGAGAGGAGGGCAGGAGGGGATAGAGGAGAGGGGGGAGGGGAGGGGAGGAGGAGGAGAGGAGGCAGACCCAGGACAGGTCACATGAGCTGAGAATTTAGAAAAGAAAAACAGTGAAAGAAGCCAGACATTACCGGCCACACTGTGGTGGCAGAGGAAGAACTGCCCTTTTCAGAATTTAATGAGAAATGATTTTAATGAGAAATTCCTCTGCTCTGTGTGTCTGGAGGCAAAGACATTTGATTTGATCCATTAATTAGCCAGAGTAGCAGATATGGTGGCTTAATGTTGTGGCATTATCAAAACCAATCAATTGATGCTCAATAAGTCACATTTAGAGTGTGTGTGTGTGGTGTACAAATAAAACATGCAAACAACACCAGGTGATGAATCAAATGGTGTATGTATCAGCTTTGGGGGTACAGATATTCACATTTCTTTAGTTCACTAAAGTTACTACTAAAGTTATTACTTGAAAGAAATGGGGGGGAGGTGGGATGAGGGGAAAGGAGGGGATGAGAGGAGAGTAGGGGATGAGAGGAGAGGTGGGGAGAGGAGGGGACGAGGGGACAGGAGGGGATGAGAGGTGGGGAAGGGATGAGAGGTGGGGAGAGGAGAGGAGGGGATGAGAGGAGAGGTGGGGAGAGGAGAGGAGGGGATGAGAGGAGGGGATGAGAGGAGAGGTTGGGAGAGGAGGGGATGAGAGGAGAGGTGGGGAGAGGAGGGGATGAGAGGAGGGGATGAGAGGAGAGGAGGGGGTGAGAGGAGAGGTCGGGAGAGGAGGGGATGAGAGGAGAGGAAGGGATGAGAGGTGGGGAGAGGAGGGGATGAGAGGAGGGGATGAGAGGAGAGGTGGGGAGAGGAGGGGATGAGAGGAGGGGATGAGAGGAGAGGAGGGGACGAGGGGATGAGAGGTGGGGAGGGGATGAGAGGAGGGGATGAGAGGAGAGGTGGGGAGAGGATGAGAGGATAGTAGGGGATGAGAGGAGAGGTGGGGAGAGGAGAGGAGAGGAGGGGACGAGAGGACAGGAGGGGATGAGAGGTGGGGAGGGGATGAGAGGAGAGGTGGGGAGAGGAGAGGAGGGGATGAGAGGAGAGGTGGGGAGAGGAGAGGAGGGGATGAGAGGAGAGGAGGGGATGAGAGGAGGGGATGAGAGGAGAGGAGGGGGTGAGAGGAGAGGTCGGGAGAGGAGGGGATGAGAGGAGAGGTGGGGAGAGGAGGGGATGAGAGGAGGGGATGAGAGGAGAGGAGGGGAGAGGAGGGGATGAGAGGAGTGGAGGGGATGAGAGGAGGGGATCAGAGGAGAGGAGAGGATGAGAGAAGAGGAGGGGATGAGAGCAGAGGATGAGAGGAGAGGATGAGAGGAGGGAATGAGAGGAGAGGTAGGGATGAGAGGAGAGGATGAGAGGAGAGGAAGGGATGAGAGGTAGGGATGAGAGGAAAAGAGAAGATGACAGGAGAGGAGGGGAGGGGATGAGAGGAGAAGAGAGGATGAGAGGAGAGGAGGGGATGAGAGGAGAGGTAGGGATGAGAGGAGAGGATGAGAGGAAAGGAGGGGATGGGAGGAGAGGACGGGATCAGAGGAGAGGATGAGGAGCCCACAGCAGGAGCTGCTGACAGCAGAAGAAGACCCTGCTAGAACAGGAAGTAGGCCATGTTGAAACAGGAAGTAGGCCCTGCTGAAACAGGAAGTCGTTTTACAACATAGACTCCATCTGGTGTGATTGTTGTATCTTGGGATGGTCGCGCTGCCTGCATCATCTCAGCCGAACACTCTCACTGGCGGAGAATTTCTAACTGATAAAAATAGTATTTTTGGATGAAAAAAAAAAACAGATTCTCCATTGCTGCTTTTCTAGGAGTGGCTATGTAGTTTCAGTAGTTACTGTAATATAGTGTGTCCCTTCCTCCCTGTGCTGTAGAAAAGGCTGTACTTTCACAGCAGCTGAATGGCCCCTGATGTATTCAACTGCTTCAGAAGGAGTCAATAAAAAATGTGACAACTCCTTTAACTGTTGAAATAGACTGAGTATGCAGTGTGTGTGTGTGTGTGTGTGTAAATGTGTGTGTGCATGTGTGTTGGTGTGTGTGCATGTGTGTGTGTGGTAATGAGTGGTGAGTAGAGTGTCCCAAGAGTGTTGCATGATGCCGGGGATTCCATGCTTGTGCAATTTGGAGAGATTGAAAACTGTAACTGAGGATGTGTGTATGTGTGTGTGTGAGTATGTGGGTGTGTGTGTATGTGTGTGTGTGAATGTGTGTGTTTGTGTGTGTATATATGTGTGTGAATGTGTGTGTGTGTGAGTATGTGTGAGTATGTGTGTATATGTATGTGTATGAGTATGTGTGTGTGTGTATATGTGTGTGAATATGTGTTTGTGTGTGTGAGTGTGTGTGTGTAGGTGTGTGTGAATATGTGTGTGAGTATGTGTGAGTGTGTGTGTGTGAGTATGTGTGTGTGCGTGTGTTAGGGGTCGGCGTTATGAACGTTATGGTATGAATTTGGCCTACGATATGGATTTTGACTATACCGTGTAACCACGGTAGAGCCTTCCAGAAATACAACTTGTGACAGACCCAATATAAAATATTGCAATCAATCTACGCAAACATAGCAAGCAATCTTACGCAATCGTTTTCGGGCTTTACCCTTCGGTTTTATGACACAACATTCAACGTCTAGCCTACAAAGACTTGAACGTCAAAAATGTAGCATGGAAGAGTGTTACCATGCAAGCAAAAATGCCAGTTTAGTTAGAATTGTGAAATGTTTGTTGTAGGCCAACAGAACCGAGTATTAGTATAGTATAGCCATGTAATCATCAGTAAGTCTACACTGGACAGGTTGCTGTGCTTACTGGGATGTAAAGCGTCAGTAACCGTGCATTCACACTGCAGCGACGCGAGTCGCTTGCCATCGCTCACCATCCCACAGTGCACCACGCTTGGGGGCGTGTCAGACAGATTAATGCAGAGCTGTAGTTCTCTAAAGTCACTGTTGTAGCTCGTATAACGTCATGGGTGAAGATTTAGGTTTACATACTCGCAATATCGATCAAAATACAACTGTACACACATTAAGCAAAAATCCGATACGCTGGATAGCTTTCGCAAGATGTTTTCTACTGTACACACTAGTTCTGGCTGTATTTTAATCAGAGTTAAAGATTAAATGTAGTACCGTATGCGTTCGGACGTGAACGCCACTAATATAGTGTCCAACGCAGTCTCACAATATGGATGAAACAACTTTTACACAAATGATGCAAGAAATCCAGTACGTAGCTTTTTTTGTATTTTATTCAGGGTGAAAGAATAAATGTTATTTATTCAGTATGCTACCGGGCACTCAGGGTAACCAGTCGTGTACTGTACCGACAGGGCTAGACTAGCTAGCTAGCACAGTTACATTATGTTACGAGACAGAATTTAAAAGTACAAAAACCCCACCAAGGAGCACCCACAACATCAGCAACCCTGCGCCA
This sequence comes from Osmerus eperlanus, assembly GCF_963692335.1. Classification (NCBI taxonomy): domain Eukaryota; kingdom Metazoa; phylum Chordata; class Actinopteri; order Osmeriformes; family Osmeridae; genus Osmerus; species Osmerus eperlanus. The sequence continues at coordinate 1,249,059 of NC_085024.1, forward strand.
TGCCTCAATTTCTTTGTTAACATATCTGTACGAATACAGAGACGTATCAAACAGGGCTGGATATGCAGCCACACAAGCAATTAGTTTCTCCACCATCTTGAAGCTGAAAGCTAGAAATGTTTACCATGGTTGCTACGTTACGAGAAACATGAAAACACTCCGATTGGCCCTCGCTAGTGAAATCGCTTCTCATTTGCATACAGTTAAGAATATCTCAACTCGAATCGCCTGGATCGCGTCGTGTCGTTACCCACAATGCACCACGCAAGCCATTCGCCTGGCTCCATTGAAAATGAATGGAAAACATGTTGTTGCTCGCGTCGCGTTGCTGCAGTGTGAACGCCCCGTTAGTCTACACTGGACAGGATGCTGTGCTTACTGGGATGCTGTTGGCTTTGTTGCATAATAATCTTCAGCCAACTACCTTCTAAAAAGTCCGGATCTCAGATTTGTTTCTGATCTGGACTACTGCATGTGATGACTCAGAACAATGTTCTCATTTGGCGGAATGTGTTCCACTGCTCTGGAAGCAGTGAAATTTTACACACTTTTACTCCCATATGGTTATGACTTATTAATTCTGCACTCCAATATGGAGAAAAATAATCAGTAAAAAGGTTTCTCTTGTGTGTCAATGTGTTAACTTTATGGATCATAAATAGAGTGAATTGCGGCGTCTGCAGTTTGTTCAGAGTTGATGATGAGTTGAGGTTCTGCTGTCTGGTCAGGTCATGTTCAACTTTGGTCTTCTCTGTCTCCACCTGACTACACCTGTCTACACCTGACTACACCTGTCTCTGGTCCTCTCTGTCTACACCTGTCTACACCTTACTACACCTGTCTACACCTGTTTACACCTGTCTACCCCTGTCTACACCTGTCTCTGGTCCTCTCTGTCTACACCTGTCTACACCTTACTACACCTGTCTACACCTGTTTACACCTTACTACACCTGTCTACCCCTGTCTACACCTGTCTCTGGTCCTCTCTGTCTACACCTGTCTACACCTGACTACACCTGACTACACCTGTTTACACCTGTCTACACCTGTCTACACCTGACTACACCTGTCTACACCTGTCTCTGGTACTCTCTGTGTACACCTGACTACACCTGTCTACACCTGTCTACACCTGATTACACCTGTCTACATCTGTCTATCTACACCTGTCTACACCTGTCTACATCTGTCTACACCTGACTACACCTGTCTACACCTGTCTACACCTGTCTCTGGTCCTCTCTGTCTACACCTGTCTACACCTGACTACACCTGTCTACACCTGTCTACACCTGTCTCTGGTCCTGTCTGTCTAAACCTGTCTACACCTGACTACACCTGACGCCACCTGTCTACACCTGTCTACACCTGTCTACACCTGACTACACCTGTCTACACCTGTCTCTGGTCCTGTCTGTCTAAACCTGTCTCCACATGACTACACCTGACTACACCTGTCTACACCTGTCTACACCTGACTACACCTGACTACACCTGTCTACACGTGTCTACACCTGTCTACACCTGACTTAGGGTGACCAGAAGCATGACCCTGAAAAGGAGGACACTTGGGTCCAAAAAGGAGGACAAAAGGTCAAAAAGGAGGACAATCCCAAAAAGCGTTAGCGTTAGTATGAAATTAAGACAATAACTTTAGTCATTTTAGTAAGTCAACATTTGTAATTTGAATACAAATCCAATACTTTAATACAAGTGCACTGATTTTCTGTTGTCTTTGGTGAGACAAATTTAGTCAAAAGATAAATAAAAAAATAAGACAGTACCATTCCACAAACTATTTCAATTGTAATAGAAATAAAAATATATAATTTGGTCATCTCAGCAGCGGTTGTTTTATCAGCCGCTGTTGTTGTGTTTGGAGCAAAAAATGATGTTAAGGAAGAGTGCCCGGCAGGACTAGCGTTACCCTTGTGCCGTTGCGTAGCGCAGGCATGCCGCTCTAAAGCCCCTTTCCCCCTACTACTCACATCTATATCAATGTGACAGAGCTTACAGAAGGCATGATATTGATCTTTGCTGCTCTTAGTGGCAAAGTGGAGTTCTGAACTCCACATAGGTTTGAAGGGGGTCTTTCTTTTTTGCATCTGAAAGCCTACGCGAGTGGTAAATTGCGACGGTGGGCAAGAAGGGTCAAAAAGGAGGACAAAAGGGCGGAAAGGAGGACACGCAACAGCGGTCCGGACAAAGGGCTGGAAAACCGGATTGTCCGGACGAAATCCGGAAGTCTGGTCACCCAAACCTGACTACACCTGACGCAACCTGTCTACACCTGTCTACACCTGACTACGCCTGTCTACACCTGTCTCTGGTCCTGTCTGTCTAAACCTGTCTACACCTGACTGCACCTGTCTACACCTGTCTACACCTATCTACACCTGTCTATCTACACATGTCTATCTACACCTGTCTATCTACACCTATCTACACTTGTCTACACCTGTCTACACCTGACTACACCTGACTACACCTGACTACACCTGTCTACACCTGTCTATCTACACTTGACTACAGTCTGACTACACCTGACTACACCTGTCTCTGGTACACCTGACTGCACCTGTCTACACCTGTCTACACTTGACAACACCTGTCTACACCTGTCTATCTACACCTGTCTATCTACACCTATCTACACTTGTCTACACCTGTCTACACCTGACTACACCTGACTACACCTGTCTACACCTGTCTATCTACACTTGACTACAGTCTGACTACACCTGACTACACCTGTCTCTGGTACACCTCACTACGCCTGTCTACACCTGACTACACCTGTCTACATCTGTCTACACCTGTCTATCTACACCTGTCTACACTTGACTACCCCTGTCTACCTACACCTGTCTATCTACACCTGTCTATCTACACCTGTCTACACTTGTCTACACCTGTCTACACCTGACTACACCTGTCTACACCTGTCTCTGGTCCTCTCTGTGTACACCTGTCTACACCTGTCTACACCTGACTACACCTGTCTACACCTGTCTCTGGTCCTGTCTGTCTAAACCTTTCTACACCTGACTACACCTGACGCCACCTGTCTACACCTGTCTACACCTGACTACACCTGTCTACACGTGTCTACACCTGACTACACCTGACGCCACCTGTCTACACCTGACTACACCTGTCTACACCTGTCTCTGGTCCTGTCTGACTACACCTGTCTACACGTGTCTACACGTGTCTACACCTGACTACACCTGACGCAACCTGTCTATACCTGTCTACACCTGACTACGCCTGTCTACACCTGTCTCTGGTCCTGTCTGTCTAAACCTGTCTACACCTGACTACACCTGTCTACACCTGTCTACACCTGACTACACCTGTCTACACCTGACTACACCTGTCTACACCTGTCTACACCTGTCTATCTACACCTGTCTATTTACACCTGTCTACACTTGACTACACCTGTCTACACCTGTCTATCTACACCTGTCTACACTTGTCTACACCTGACTACACTTGACTACACCTGACTACACCTGTCTACACCTGTCTACACCTGTCTATCTACACTTGACTACACCTGACTAAACCTGTCTCTGGTACACCTGACTACACCTGTCTACATCTGTCTACACCTGTCTACACCTGTCTATCTACACCTGTCTACACTTGTCTACACCTGTCTACACCTGACTACACCTGTCTACACCTGTCTATCTACACTTAACTACACTCTGACTACACCTGACTACACCTGTCTCTGGTACACATGACTACACCTGTCTACACCTGTCTACACCTGTCTACACTTGACTACACCTGACTACACCTGACTACACCTGTCTACACCTGTTTACACCTGACTACACCTGACTACACCTGTCTATACCTGTCTCTGGTCCTCTGTCTAAACCTGTCTACACCTGACGCCACCTGTCTACACCTGACTACACCTGTTTCTGGTCCTCTCTGTCTACACCTGACTACACCTGTCTCTGGTACCCTCTGACTACACCTGTCTACACCTGACTACACCTGTCTACACCTGTCTACACCTGTTTCTGGTCCTCTATGACTACACCTGACTACACTTGTCTACACCTGACTACACCTGTCTACACCTGTCTCTGGTCCTCTATGACTACACCTGCCTGACTACACCTGTCTACACCTGTCTCTGGTCCTCTATGACTACACCTGTCTACATCTGCCTACACCTGTCTACACCTGTGACTAATAACCCCATTGAGAAGAGAAAATGATGCTGGCCATACAGCTGGTGCTTGGATGAGTGTAGAGTGTAATCACGATAACAGGATGCAGGTCTGCTCACCTACTGTCTAGACCTCTCTATCTTTCCCCTCTATCTATCTCTCTCCCTCCCTCGCTCCTCTCTGTCTTTCCTCTTTATCTCTCTCTCCTCTCCATCTCTGTCTTTCTCCTCTGCATCTCTCACTCTCTCCCTCCCTCCCTTTCTCCCCGCTATCTCTCTCTTTTTCTCCCTCTCTCCTCTTGTATTCCTCCCCCCCACTGTCCCCCATCCTCCCCTCTGCCTCTCTGCTGCCCTGGTGCGTGTGGAGGATTTATGAGGCAGGCTGGCTAGTGGTCCTGGTGATCCTCACAGCTCTGTCTGAAGAGCGGAGAAACGCGCCCTCCAGCCTGTCCCAAGACGACCACCCTTCATCTCTCAACACTCCTGCCTTCTTCGTCTGATCTCTCCACCAGCTCAAGAAATTTAAAATGGTCCAAAACCTCTGTGACCTGATGAAGCTTTGAATAGTTCATGTTGAGAGGGACCCACAGGAATGAAGCATTCAACCCAGACATAAACATCCTGACCCCAGGATGAATACATCAAGTCTGGGACAACAACAACATCAGAACATGGAAGTGTGAAGCCCAGGTCCAGATACTGGGTTTGAGTGAGAGAACTAGTGGAAGAGAGAGAGGGGAGAGAGAGGAGAGAGAGGGAGAGAGAGGGGGAGAGAGAAGGAGAGAGAGGAGAGAGAGGCAGAGAGAGGGGAGAGAGAGGAGAGAGAGGGGAGAGAGGGGAGAGAGAGGGAGAGAGAGGGGGAGAGAGGAGAGAGGAGAGGGAGAGGGGAAGAGAGAGGAGAGGTGGAGGTGGAGCCAGAATTATCAGTCTGTCTGACTGCAGAGAGTTTCATCTTGGACTCAACCGGCCACTTAGCGGTTTTACCGTCCAGCTATTAATCTGCTAATTACCAGGGAGACGGGAGAGGAGCTGAATGGTTATCAGAGGGTTAGTCTGATGTTCCTGCCTGTGAATCGGCTCACATTCTCATTTAGACTTCCTGAGAAACACTCGCCTCCATTAATCTACACTTGAAAATCAAGGCCATCATTTTGGAAATGTTTTCATTTTGGAAAAGTGTCCTTTATACACTATATATATCTCCATACAAAATACACATTTCCACAATGAAAACATTTTGGAGGGAGAGAGATAGAGAGAAAGAGAGAGAAAGGGAGTGAGAGGGAGAGATGTAGTTCTCTGTGTTGTTGTGCAGTGTGGTACTTAAACTTCCCAGTGGAGTATTTGTTGCTGATTTGTGGAAATGTGAGGTTGGACCCACAACCCTGGTGCATCTTGAGATGTGTCCAGATGTTTATAAACTCTCACAAACACACACACACAAACAAACACACAGATACACATGCACAAACACACACGTGCACGCACACACACATACGTGCACGCACATATACACCTGCACACACACGCATGCACACACACATGCACGCACGTGCACAAACACATGCACATACATGCACACACACACACAGACTCAAACACATGCACTCGTAAACTAGCACATACACACATACTGTAACAGCGCTCCGGAATATCACTGAATCTTCAACGTTGAAGTCAAACATGACATGTAACCACTGAAACACTCTCACAGACAATCTACTTTCCTACACATGATTTGACCATGCAGAGTCTGCTGAATGAATATAAAATATAAGAATATATTTGATAAAGGCACCCCATGTTCTCTCTCGTATCTGGTAAGCCATCCAGCCTTCCGTCACAAGAAGTTAACGTGACAAGGACAGTTGTCTCTGCTTCTGAATGTCAGAACAGTTTAGTCACAGGGGCCGTCTCTTATCTCTGTCACTCGTTCCACCAGGGCAGAAGATATCCTGCTGCATAACTCAAGCTCTCATATCAGAGAACCAGCTCTCTCTAACTAGATCAAGCTTGATGAATTGACTGCCAGGGCTATAGATGAGGGTTCTTTTAAACCTCACTCGTTCTACTAACTTTAGAGCTGTTTATGATGCTTCTTTAAAACGAGGGGAGGGGGTGGGGGATCCGATGTGGATCCTGACCGTGTCACATGACCATGTCCAGGGTCCTGAACGACACCAAGAAGGAACCCTAGCAGGTCATGTGGTCAGTATCCCTCCCATCCTGCCTTCAGATCCCCTCCACTCCCCTGCCCCGCCCCCCCTAGAGAGAGAGAGGGGAAGGGATAGGGACGGGATGGATGGGGGAGAGGTGAAGGAGGTGGGTTGAGGGGGGTGGTAGAAGATAAGATGGGGAAGGAGGGGAGGAGGAGGAGTAGATGGAGGGGAGGAGGGTTTTGATGAAAAGCAGACAGTGTTGTGACCTTTCAGTTAGATGTCTGTAAGATCTCTGCCGTGACATTCTCACACAGAAACATGTTTGTGGGGGTTTTGGTAAATTCAACTTCAGCACAAACAAGAACACACACACAAACAAGAACACACACAAATACACACAGAAATGTACATGCATGTATTCAAACATATACACAGATGCACACACACACCATTGCATACACCCTTGTTAATGGTGCTGTAGAACATCATTGAATATTCAATGCCAAACATGGCAGGTATGCTGGCTTTGTGATGACATGTACTGTCCATGAGAACAACAGCAGGACAGAGCAACAGGAGAGAGTAACAGGAGAGAACAAAAGCAGAAGAGAGCAACAGCAGGAGAGAGCAACAGGAGGAGAGAACAACAGGAGAGAGTAACAGCAGGAAAAAACAACAGCAGGAGAGAGCAACAGCAGGAGAGAGCAACAGCAGGAGACAGCAACAGCAGGAGACAACAACAGCAGGAGAGAGCAACAGCAGGAGAGAGCAACAGCAGGAGAGAACAACAGCAGGAGAGAACAACAGCAGGAGAGAGCAACAGCAGGAGAGAGCAACAGCAGGAGAGAACAACAGCAGGAGAGAGTAACGGCAGGAGAGAGCAACAGCAAGAGAGAACAACGGCAGGAGAGAGCAACGGCAGGAGAGAGCAACGGCAGGAGAGAACAACGGCAGGAGAGAGCAACAGCAGGAGAGAACAACGGCAGGAGAGAACAACGGCAGGAGAGAGCAACGGCAGGAGAGAACAACAGCAGGTGAGAGCAACAGCAGGAGAGAACAACAGCAGGAGAGAGCAACGGCAGGAGAGAACAACGGCAGGAGAGAGCAACGGCAGGAGAGAGCAACGGCAGGAAAGAGCAACAGCAGGAGAGAACAACAGCAGGAGACAGCAACAGCAGGAGAGAACAACAGCAGGAGAGAACAACAGCAGGAGAGAGCAACAGCAGGAGAGAACAACAGCAAGAGAGAACAACAGCAGGAGACAGCAACAGCAGGAGAGAGCAACGGCAGGAGAGAACAACAGCAGGAGGGAGCAACAGCAGGAGAGAACAACAGCAGGAGAGAACAACAGCAGGAGAGAGCAACAGCAGGAGAGAACAACAGCAGGAGAGAGCAACAGCAGGAGCAACACCATGAATGAATGAACGTCAGATATGATGTTAGTCTCACTGAGAGCTTGAACAAGCTTCTGGTTGAGAGAGGGATAGAGAGAGAGATATAGGGAGAGATTGAGAGAGGGAAAGAGAGACGATGGAGAAAGGGATAGAAAGTGAGCGATAGAGAGAGGATAGAGAGAGGGAAAGAGAGAGGGATAGAGAGAGGGATAGAGAGAGATAGAGGGAGAGATAGAGAGAGGGATAGAAAGTGAGTGATGGAGAGATGATAGAGAGAGGGATAGAGAGAGAGGATAGAGAGAGAGATAGAGAGAGGGATAGAGATAGATAGAGGGAGAGAAAGAGAGAGGATGGAGAGAGAGCTAGAAAGCAAGCGATGGAGAGAGAGAAGGTGAGGGTTACACACACGGTTGCACTCCCCATCTGTGCTCTTCAGCCCTCCCCAGGTAAAGCTATCTGACAGACTCCCCATAATTACAATCCACCCCTCTCTTATGAATTATTACACAGCTCTAACGAGCAAATCAATATCTCTCCCCGGTCATCAGTAAGAATGAGCTGAGCCTGTGTGTCAGAGCACCCCTCGGGGGGCCATGTTATTGACTTCTGACGGAGGTCCTCAGAGAGGATTCTTGGTCTGTAGCACTGAGCTGACAGAAGGAGCATGCAGAACCTCGCTCCATCCTCCCCTCCCTCCTCCCCTCTACCCCTCTTCCTCCCGCCATCCTCCCCTCCCTCCATCCATCCATCCCCCCTTCTCCTCCTCCTGTCTCCCATGGTCAGCCCTAACCTTCACCCTGCTCCTCCAGTGTTGACCTCCCTCTGGAGTGTGGAGAAGGTCTGGGTGTTGACCTCTCTCTGGAGTGTGGAGAAGGTCTGAGTGTTGAACTCTCTCTGGAGTGTGGAGAAGGTCTGGGTGTTGACCTCTCTCTGGAGTGTGGAGAAGGTCTGGGTGTTGACCTCCCTCTGGAGTGTGGAGAAGGTCTGGGTGTTGACTTCTCTCTGGAGTGTGGAGAAGGTCTGGGTGTTGACCTCTCTCTGGAGTGTGGAGAAGGTCTGGGTGTTGAACTCTCTCTGGAGTGTGGAGAAGGTCTGGGTGTTGACTTCTCTCTGGAGTGTGGAGAAGGTCTGAGTGTTGAACTCTCTCTGGAGTGTGGAGAAGGTCTGGGTGTTGACCTCTCTCTGGAGTGTGGAGAAGGTCTGGGTGTTGACTTCTCTCTGGAGTGTGGAGAAGGTCTGGGTGTTGAACTCTCTCTGGAGTGTGGAGAAGGTCTGAGTGTTGAACTCTCTCTGGAGTGTGGAGAAGGTCTGGGTGTTGACTTCTCTCTGGAGTGTGGAGAAGGTCTGGGTGTTGAACTCTCTCTGGAGTGTGGAGAAGGTCTGGGTGTTGAACTCTCTCTGGAGTGTGGAGAAGGTCTGAGTGTTGAACTCTCTCTGGAGTGTGGAGAAGGTCTGGGTGTTGACCTCTCTCTGGAGTGTGGAGAAGGTCTGAGTGTTGACCTCTCTCTTGAGTGTGGAGCCACTGGTCATATCTCAGAAGCAGAGAGCAGGTGAGGCAGGGAGAGCAGGGGGAGGGGAGGGGGAGGAGAAGGGGAGGAGGGGTAGAAGGAGAGGGAGGAGAGGGAGGAGAGGGAGGAGAGGGAGGAGAGGGAGGAGAGGGGGAGCAGGGGGAGGAGAGGGGGAGGAGGGGGATCAGACAGGTCCAGGGAACACATGTTTGTTTATCTATGCTTCATTAATACAGGGTCATGCTCTGCTGAAACAAAAGTCTGTCTCACAAACCCACCTGGTCAACACAATATACAGCATGTGTATGTAACCCAGGGAGTGTGTGTGTTCCATGGTGACCTAGTTAGCGAAGACACAGCTCATGCCATGAGAGTGCTGAGACACTCACACTGCTCCTCTCTGCCTGCCTCATGAGTCATGACAACACTCCACATGAATAATTCATCCAGGGAGATTCAGTGTGTCTCCTGTTCTGAGCCCTGTTCATTGTGTCTCCTGTTCTGAGCCCAGGGAGGTTCAGTGTGTCTCCTGTTCTGAGCCCTGTTCAGTGTGTCTCCTGTTCTTAGCCATGTTCAGTGTGTCTCCTGTTCTGAGCCCTGTTCAGTGTGTCTCCTGTTCTGAGCCCTGTTCAGTGTGTCTCCTGTTCTGAGCCCTGTTCAGTGTGTCTCCTGTTCTGAGCCCTGTTCAGTGTGTCTCCTGTTCTGAGCCCTGTTCAGTGTGTCTCCTGTTCTGAGCCCTGTTCAGTGTGTCTCCTGTTCTGAGCCCTGTTCAGTGTGTCTCCTGTTCTGAGCCCTGTTCAGTGTGTCTCCTGTTCTGAGCCCTGTTCAGTGTGTCTCCTGTTCTGAGCCCTGTTCAGTGTGCCTCCTGTTCTGAGCCCTGTTCAGTATGTCTCCTGAGCCCTGTGTGCCGACACCTGTGAGTACTTCAATAACACACCCAATCAGAGGCCTGGCCCTCATCGACTCCCTGGCACACCCAATCAGAGGCCTGGCCCTCATCGACTCCCTGGCACACCCAATCAGAGGCCTGGCCCTCATCAACCCCCTGGCATACCCAATCAGAGGCCTGGCCCTCATCGAATCCCTGGCACATCCAATCAGAGGCCTGGCCCTCATCAACTCCCTGGCACGGAACCAACATCGCTCTACTGTGTTCCTGTTTCCCTCTCGCACGCTTTCTCCCTCTATCCCTAACTCTGTCTCTTTTAACCTCTCTCTCTCTCTCTCTCTCTCTCTCTCTCTCTCTCTCTCTCTGTATGTCTCTTTTAATCTCTCTCTCCCTCTCTCTCTGCATGTCTCTTTTAACCTCTCTCTCCCTCTCTCTCAGTATGTCTCTTTAAACCTCTCTCTCCCTCTCTCTCTGTATGTCTCTTTTAACCTCTCTCTCTCTCTTTTATTCTCTCTCTAATTACCCCCCTGTCCAGCCCCTCCATCAACACCACAAACACTAATACAGCCCTCAACACCACCAACGCTTATAACCCCCCAGATTAGACTCTGGGTTCTGTGTCCCTCTGCTCTAGCGAAGCTTCATTAGTGCTCTACCTCTCTAGCGAAGCTTCATTAGTGCTCTACCTCACCCCCCCCACCCCCTCACTGGTCCTGGTTCTGAGGACAGACTGGTACTGGTCCTTGTCCTGGTTCTGGTCCTTTGGACATACTGGTCCAGTTCCTGGTCCTGGTTCTGGTCCTGTTGACAGACTGGTCCAGTTCCAGGTCCTGGTCCTGGTCCTGTGGACAGACTGGTCCAGTTCCTGGTCCTGGTTCTGGTCCTGTGGACAGACTGGTCCAGGTCCTGGTCCTGGTCCTGTGGACAGACTGGTCCAGTTCCTGGTTCTGGTCCTGTGGACAGACTGGTCCAGGTCCTGGTCCTGGTTCTGAGGACAGACTGGTCCAGGTCCTGGTCCTGGTCCTGTGGACAGACTGGTCCTGGTCCTGGTTCTGGTCCTGTGGACAGACTGGTCCAGGTCCTGGTTCTGGTTCTGAGGACAGACTGGTCCAGGTCCTGGTCCTGGTTCTGAGGACAGACTGGTCCAGGTCCTGGTCCTGGTTCTGTGGACAGACTGGTCCTGGTCCTGGTTCTGGTTCTGAGGACAGACTGGTCCAGGTCCTGGTCCTGGTTCTGTGGACAGACTGGTCCTGGTCCTGGTTCTGAGGACAGACTGGTCCAGGTCCAGGTCCTGGTTCTGTGGACAGACTGGTCCTGGTCCTGGTCCAGGTCCTGGTTCTGAGGACAGACTGGTCCAGGTCCTGGTCCTGGTCCTGTGGACAGACTGGTCCTGGTCCTGGTCCTGGTTCTGAGGACAGACTGGTCCAGGTCCTGGTTCTGGTCCTGTGGACAGACTGGTCCAGGTCCTGGTCCTGGTCCTGGTTCTGAGGACAGACTGGTCCAGGTCCTGGTCCTGGTCCTGTGGACAGACTGGTCCTGGTCCTGGTTCTGAGGACAGACTGGTCCAGGTCCTGGTCCTGGTCCTGTGGACAGACTGGTCCTGGTTCTGGTCCTGTGGACAGACTGGTCCAGGTCCTGGTTCTGGTTCTGAGGACAGACTGGTCCAGGTCCAGGTCCTGGTTCTGTGGACAGACTGGTCCAGGTCCTGGTCCTGGTTCTGTGGACAGACTGGTCCTGGTCCTGGTCCTGGTTCTGAGGACAGACTGGTCCAGGTCCTGGTCCTGGTTCTGAGGACAGACTGGTCCTGGTCCAGGTCCTGGTCCTGGTCCTGAGGACAGACTGGTCCAGGTCCTGGTCCTGGTTCTGGTCCTGTGGACAGACTGGTCCAGTTCCAGGTCCTGTGGACAGACTGGTCCAGGTCCTGGTCCTGGTTCTGGTCCTGTAGACAGACTGGTCCAGTTCCTGGTCCTGGTTCTGGTCCTGTGGACAGACTGGTCCAGGTCCTGGTCCTGGTCCTGGTTCTGTGGACAGACTGGTCCTGGTCCTGGTCCAGGTCCTGGTCCTGGTCCTGTGGACAGACTGGTCCAGGTCCTGGTCCTGGTCCTGGTTCTGAGGACAGACTGGTCCTGGTCCTGGTTCTGTGGACAGACTGGTCCAGGTCCTGGTCCTGGTCCTGAGGACAGACTGGTCCTGGTCCTGGTTCTGGTCCTGTGGACAGACTGGTCCAGTTCCAGGTCCTGGTCCTGTGGACAGACTTGTCCAGGTCCTGGTCCTGGTTCAGGTCCTGTGGACAGACTGGTCCAGGTCCTGGTCCTGGTCCTGGTTCTGTGGACAGACTGGTCCTGGTCCAGGTCCTGGTCCTGGTCCTGGTCCTGTGGACAGACTGGTCCAGGTCCTGGTCCTGGTTCTGAGGACAGACTGGTCCTGGTCCAGGTCCTGGTCCTGTGGACAGACTGGTCCAGGTCCTGGTCCAGGTCCTGGTCCTGGTTCTGTGGACAGACTGGTCCTGGTCCAGGTCCTGGTCCTGGTCCTGTGGACAGACTGGTCCAGGTCCTGGTTCTGAGGACAGACTGGTCCTGGTCCTGGTCCAGGTCCTGGTCCTGGTCCTGTGGACAGACTGGTCCAGGTCCTGGTCCTGGTTCTGAGGACAGACTGGTCCTGGTCCTGGTCCAGGTCCTGGTCCTGGTCCTGGTCCAGGTCCTGGTCCTGGTCCTGTGGACAGACTGGTCCAGGTCCTGGTCCTGGTCCTGTGCACAGACTGGTCCTGGTCCTGGTCCTGGTCCTGAGGACAGACTGGGCTCCACATGCCTTCCCACACACCCTATGAGGAACATGTATGAGCACAGGGTCGATGTGGGTGGCAATTAAATTAATAATGTAACAGCAGATGGCTGTAATCAGGTTACAGGCTTGTCGAAGAGTCCACCTGTGTGATATTTGATTGGTAATACTTTCTAAGAGGTGCTGTTGGCATTCACAAAGTATCTGAAATTACAAGATTAGTCAGTAGTGAAAGGACAGAAAAACGCCTTGATAATAACTTTGAAGTGTTTCCAAAGCAATCAGAAGCCTCATAGGCCTCTGCTGATGGCCAATCACCAGGCAGCAGCTCAGAGGTTGCCAGGTAGTGTGTCGGATGACAGTAAGGGAGCGTTTTAATTCCACGCAGTAACGAGCGTCCTGCGTCTCTGGTGTTTCTGTGAGCGTCTGAAGCGGCGAGGGGAAGAGAGCACTGGAACTATCGATCCAGTACCTGCCCGGAAGAGACACAAGGTGATTATAAAAGCTGTGCCGTCAGTTTCATCTACACTGACAGAGGGAAAAGTGGGACATGAGGTTCACAGTGAAAGAGAAGCTCTCGCCGTGAAATAACACCGTAATTCTGGCCCCCAAGTGCATAGAGATATGATTATTTTTACCATTAGGAGAGTTGAAGCTTCCTGTGAGCCGTGTTGAATGTCCTCACTCCACGGTCCTTCCTTAATGTCCTCACTCCACTGTCCTTCCTGAATGTCCTCACTCCACTGTCCTTGCTGAATGTCCTCACTCCACTGTCCTTCCTGAATGTCCTCACTCCACTGTCCTTCCTTAATGTCCTCAGTCCACTGTCCTTCCTTAATGTCCTCACTCCACTGTCCTTCCTTACTGTCCTCACTCCACTGTCCTTCCTTAATGTCCTCACTCCACTGTCCTTCCTTAATGTCCTCACTCCACTGTCCTTCCTTAATGTCCTCACTCCATTGTCCTTCATTAATGTCCTACATTTTTGTCTTGTCCAGCTTGAGTATTTTTTATTTAGAATTTTGTCTAGTAGCCTATATCTCCCACCTCGTGATAGCTACACGTCTGTAGGTGCAGGGATGACAGCTACATGTCTGTAGGCGCGGGGATGATAGCTACATGTCTGTAGGCACAGGGATGATAGCTACATGTCTGTAGGCGCGGGGATGATAGCTACACGTCCGTAGGCGCAGGGATGATAGCTACATGTCTGTAGGTGCAGGGATGATAGCTACACGTCCGTAGGCGCAGGGATGATAGCTACATGTCTGTAGGTGCAGGGATGATAGCTACATGTCTGTAGGTGCAGGGATGATAGCTACATGTCTGTAGGCGTGGGGATGATAGCTACGTACATGTCTGTAAGTGCGGGGATGATAGCTACACGTCTGTAGGTGCAGGGATGACAGCTACATGTCTGTAGGCGCGGGGATGATAGCTACACGTCTGTAGGTGCAGGGATGACAGCTACATGTCTGTAGGCGCGGGGATGATAGCTACATGTCTGTAGGCACGGGGATGATAGCTACATGTCTGTAGGCGCGGGGATGATAGCTACATGTCTGTAGGCACAGGGATGATAGCTACATGTCTGTAGGCGCGGGGATGATAGCTACATGTCTGTTGGTGTGGGGATGACAGCTACATGTCTGTAGGTGTGGGGATGATAGCTACATGTCTGTAGGTGCAGGGATGATAGCTACATGTCTGTAGGCGTGGGGATGATAGCTACATGTCTGTAGGTGCGGGGATGACAGCTACACGTCCGTAGGTGCGGGGATGATAGCTACATGTCTGTAGGCGTGGGGATGATAGCTACATGTCTGTAAGTGCGGGGATGATAGCTACACGTCTGTAGGTGCAGGGATGACAGCTACATGTCTGTAGGTGCGGGGATGATAGCTACATGTCTGTAGGTGCAGGGATGATAGCTACATGTCTGTAGGCGCGGGGATGATAGCTACACGTCTGTAGGTGCAGGGATGACAGCTACATGTCTGTAGGCGCGGGGATGACAGCTACATGTCTGTAGGCGTGGGGATGATAGCTACATGTCTGTAGGCGAGGGGATGATAGCTACATGTCTGTAGGCGTGGGGATGATAGCTACATGTCTGTAGGTGCGGGGATGACAGCTACATGTCTGTAAACTGGGGGGTCTGAGGATCGAAACTTTTCTCAATCTGAGGGGAGACAAGAACGGCAAATCTTCGCCTTTGACCTTGAAAAAGTCCCGCAGGGATTAGTGTTCTCAGTCTCCTCACACTTTATCTGATGACCTTGTGTGGCATGTGGGTTTTTTGAAAAAAACAAACGAGATTTAATTATGTAGATGTGAAATTAAGAGTTTAACAGAGCCCGAGGGTTAGTGAGAAAGATTAACAGCATGACCTGCTAATCATAGATATTAAACCAAGATTGTGGGCGTTGTTAGTAACATACTGCGCAGTTGTGTGTCAGCTATCTTGGTAGATGTATTGAATTTTTTTCAAATTTTCTTATAACTGAACTTTTAATAAGAGTGGCTCAGATAAAGGCAGTGTTGCAGGCTGTGTGTTTGTGTGTGTGTTCATGTAGCCAATGTCGTATGCATGTATATGTATTAGCTTGTGTGTGTGAGTGTGTGTGTGTGTTAGCATTTGTGTGTGTGTGTTAGCATGTGTGTGAGTGTTAGCATGTGTGTGTGTGAGTGTGTGTGCGTGTGTGTTAGCATGTGTGTGTGTGTGAGTGTGTGTTAGCATGTTTGTGTGAGTGTGTGTTAGCATGTTTGTGTGAGTTTGTGTTAGCATGTGTGTGTGTGTGCGTGTGTGTTAGCATGTGTGTGTGTGTGCGTGTGTGTTAGCATGTGTGTGTGTGGCTGTGTGAGTGTTAGCATGTGTGTGAGTGTGTGTGTTAGCATGTGTGTGTGTGTGGATGTGCTCGAGGGCGGAGAGAGGAGTGTGAGGACTGCGTCCCTGGCAGACCACGGGCCTCATTATACCCCCAGATGGCTGGAGCTCCGCCCCGCTGGGACTGGTGCGCGGGCGGGCCGGCATTAGCACCCAGCGGGGCAAGGGGACGACCAAGTGGCCCTCTCGTTTGGCAGAGGACCACTTGGCTGCACGTCGCGACTCTCGCTGAGACTTCATCTGCTGCAACACGTCTCTATCACCTTCGTCCTCGGGCCTGGTGGTGGTACCAAGTTCAAACTGGACCTGCTGTCTGGTGGTGCTTTCAAGGTTTAAATGAGACTCTAGTGTTATAATAAACATTTTTCAACTCTATTTGATTACTACACAAGTTGTGTTAAGGCAGTGTTAATGTACAGTAGTTCTACCCTCACACCTCCCATTTGATGTGGTACTGACACAGCATGGTTGATCTGTCAGCTGATGTACCAGCAGTCAGACTGCAGAGAGGATCCGCTGTACAGGAGCACAGGTGTGTCACACACACACACACACACACACACACACACACACACAGGCACCACTCACACACTCACCTCCCTCCCCTCTCTCCGCCCTCTCACAGTGTACACAATGGAGAGGCTCTGAATCAATCCAGATATAATATAATACTCAGATGAACACCCCGCATCAGAGGGCCAGACTGAGGGAGGAACCCATGGACGATCACAGCCTCTCTCTCATCTCCACCTGATGAGCCTCCGTTTGGAGTGAAGACAAAAGCCAGTCTGGATCTGAAGATCAAAGGAGCACTTGGGGGAAATATAAAGTTGTTTTTCGTTCTCAAGCTCCTCTCCCGGTCAAGACCCATTACTGCAGGCCAACGTGGAGATTTGTTTATCGCTCGGCTGTAGGAACGCTCCGCCGGAGAGAGTCTGGAGGAGACGGCAGCAACCCGGAGAACAAAGACAGCAGAGAGCTGGAGGCAGAGAGCTGGAGGCAGAGAGCTGGAGGCAGAGAGCTGGAGGCAGATGGCTGGAGTCAGAGGGCTGGAGGCAGAGGGCTGGAGGCAGAGGGCTGGAGGCAGAGGGCTGGAGGCAGATGGCTGGAGTCAGAGGGCTGGAGGCAGAGGGCTGGAGGTAGAGGGCTGGAGGTAGAGGGCTGAAGGCAGAGGGCTGGAGTCAGAGGGCTGGAGGCAGAGGGCTGGAGGCAGAGGGCAGGGGGGGTTGGGGCGGCAAGGGAGCCTGGGGGGGCCTGGGGGGGCAGGGGGTGAGGGTAGGGGCGTGGCCAATTAATATTATTATTATTCAGTTAGCAGACACTTTCCTCCAAGGTGACATACAGGGATGGACTTGAACCTGCAACCTCTTGATCTGCAGTCAAAGGCTTCACCTCTAAACTGAACCTCTATGTTCATCCTGTTGTTACTATTGCAGGCTGAGGGATTCTGTGAGGAAAGGGTGGACATTAGGTGCGTTCGACATGGACTGCAGCTGCATGAAACGACCGGCGAGAGTAGCCGCTTGCAGTCGGGGAGGAGTTAAAAACGGCTCTGTAAAGTCGGACATTCCAGCTTCTCGTGGTTTGCTGCGTTGACGTCAGTCATGGCCGATCAAGCGCTGTTTGCTTACTTTACTTTATTTATAATTAAACTTAGTCTTTCCGTTAGGGGAGAGGTGGACTAAAACCCTTTCTTCAACAAATTTTTTATTCAATTAAACTGTTTGGTCTGGATTTGAGCGTTGGTGAACTTAAGGTGTCAGAATAAATACAAAACACGCGTCAAAGTTGTCGTGTGTGAGTCTGGCCAATCATGAAATAGCTGTGTCGTCATTAGAACCTGTGCAGTTGCTCTTGAGAAAATGCGCTCGGCTACACGGCCGGCAATTCTCGAATCAATGTCATGGTACTTTGATGGCTACGTCACAGTGACCTAGCCTCGGCGCCGTCTCAAGTCGGACAAAAAGTCTAACCAGAATTCACTGTTTCAAGTCAGCCGCCTGCAGCCGGCTGCAGCGCTGCATGAAGTCAGTGCATGTCGAACGCACCTAATGACAGCTCATCTCCTTTTTATTTTATTTGTATTTAACCTTTATTTACCCAGGCAAGATCATTAAGAACAAATTCTTATTTACAATGATGGCCTGAAAAAAAGCACAAGCTTTTTGAGGGAAAGGGGGCTAAGGGAAAAAAATCAGGTTAAAAAGTACAACGGCACACAACCACAGCAGTACAGACATACAGAAAAAAACACAAAGCAACAACAAAAACAAGCAGGTTAAACAAAGCAGGGCATTAATAACATAGGGAGTCAGGGAGGATAAAAAATGTTAAAAGCACAAAGCAAGACACATTATTTACAACAACCACAATCAGGACACAGACTGACACTGGCAGGTATGAACAAAGGATACAGGCAGGAGAAAACAAAGGCAACATCAGTAAAACAGGAGGACAAACTAGGCAGTTGGCAACAGACAAAAGACAAACCATGGGGATGAATAGACAACAAGATACTGGGGTTAAAAGGTGAGAAAGCATTTACAGGGTTCAGTGAGGATGCGTGAAATGGTTTATTTAAAGGCCTGGTCACATGATCCCTTCTTGGTCACCTGAAACCTTCTTGGTCACCTGACTCCTTCCTGGTCAGGCTCCCTGGTGATGGTGGTGTTGATGATGATGGTGGTGTTGATGATGATGGTGGTGTTGATGGTGATGGTGGTGTTGATGTTGGTGATGGTGGTGTTGATGGTGATGGTGGTGTTGATGGTGATGGTGGTGTTGATGATGATGGTGGTGATGATGGTGATGGTGGTGTTGATGATGATGGTGGTGTTGATGGTGTTGATGATGATGATGGTGGTGTTGATGATGATGGTGGTGTTGATGGTGATGGTGGTGTTGATGGTGTTGATGTTGGTGATTGTGGTGTTGATGATGATGGTGGTGTTGATGGTGTTGATGTTGGTGATTGTGGTGTTGATGGTGATGGTGGTGTTGATGATGATGGTGGTGTTGATGGTGATGGTGGTGTTGATGATGATGGTGGTGTTGATGGTGATGGTGGTGTTGATGATGATGGTGGTGATGATGATGATGGTGGTGTTGATGATGATGGTGGTGTTGATGATGGTGATGGTGGTGTTGATGATGATTGTGGTGTTGATGATGATGGTGGTGTTGATGATGGTGGTGTTGATGATGATTGTGGTGATGGTGATGATGATGATGGTGGTGTTGATGATGATTGTGGAAGATCCTGTTGCAACAAGAAAACAGCCTATCAAAGCTTTACAGCCACTTCCAATCAAACAACTAAGATGAAGCTTGACTCTCATTGGGTAGCAGACACTTACACATCAGATACCTTTCTACAGGGGGAGAGACACACAGAGCACTGATTCAACTCCTCTCGCTGGGCGGATTATAACGAGACACTTTATTCTATAACTCTAGTTTTGCTCATTTATCACTGGAGTACTTGACAGATAATGTGTTGGCTTGCAGAATGCTGTGTTCTGATGAAAGCCAGTGGTTGGGTAATGAGATAGTGGAGTGCTTCACTCTAACAGGGTGAAACATGCTCCATGATGCTCTCCCCGATGGCTTTATGGTGCTAGATCGCTTTTGATTAAACTCTGCATGGACTAAATGGGCACACTCACTCGTGCATGCACACACACCCATGGACACACACACACAGAGCTAACCCTGGCCCACACACGCATATACACACAGTTAACCCTGCCCTCCCACACACACAACTAACCCTGACGCACACACGCATATACACACAGTTAACCCTGCCCTCCCACACACACAACTAACCCTGGCCCACACACACATATACACACAGTTAACCCTGCCCTCCCACACACACAACTAACCCTGGCCCACACACACATATACACACAGTTAACCCTGCCCTCCCACACACACAACTAACCCTGACGCAAACACACATACGCACACACTCACAGCTAACCCTGACGCACACACACAGCTGCCCAGCACTCACACACACAAAGCTAACTCTGACCTGCACACACACTCACACACTCCGTCCATCTGTTAATCCATCTGTGTGTTGATTGACTGGCCTCTTAAGGACCGCGCTAGCAAGCCGCTCACACATGGAGGAACAAGGTTTGCCTAGAGTGTCAGCCTAGAGGAACCAGAGGGGCTCTTCTCACACACACATTAACAAGATGTTGGTTTTGCTGTTCTCTACAAACATTGTTTGACAAATTATTGTGTCTGGTAGTTGAGATGTGGTTACTGTACATTTTGTCTGGTAGCTGAGATGTTATTTTACTCAGTGTCTGGTAAATACAGTTGATTCCTTAACTCTGACCACCAAAATAGTGTTCGTTTCTGTTAGAAAATACGCACTTCTGTTCTGGACTTTCTGCTGTCGGCAATATTTGTACGTCATTTTTGATGAAAGTGTCTGCTAAATGAATCAAGTGTCAAATGTAATACCCAGGAGCTTAGACAAGCCCATCTGTTTCCATGATGTCTGCTGACAGAGGCAGCAGAGGAACACGAAGAGGAGGAGAAAGGGGGGAGAGAAATAAGGCAAAGATAAATGGGTTCTGTCAGGAAAGGAGGGAGGGAGGGAGGGAGGGAGGAAGGAAGGAAGGAGGGAGGGAGGGAAGGAAGGAGGGAGGGAGGGAGGGAGGGAGGAAGGGAGGGAGGGAGGGAGGGAGGGAGGAAGGAAGGAAGGAAGGAAGGAAGGAAGGGAGGGAGGGAGGGAGGGAGGGAGGGAGGGAGGGAGGGAGGGAGGGAGGGAGGGAGGGAGGGAGGGAGGGAGGGAGGGAGGGAGGAAGGAAGGAAGGAAGGAAGGAAGGAAGGAGGAAGGAAGGGAGGGAGGGAAGCACATGACCCTGTCCAGGTGATGAACTAGGAAGCTGTGGTTGACGTGAGCAGCAGTGATGTAGAGCTGGAGCCAACTTCTTTCCTTCTCCTCCCGTATCCACGGGAACCACCGGGTGATTCATGACTTGTTGTGGTGAGAGAGTTTTGTTGTGTCAGCCTCTGGACAACAAGCAGCACCCAGCTAAACAAGCCTGCAGTGTCCAACAAAACCCCCTCTCCTGCTACCAGCCGCTGTGGGTCAGGGAGGTTTTACCACAGACACCACACAGGACTGCTGCAGCACAGGACTGCTGCAGCACAGGACTGCTGCAGACACAGGACTGCTGCAGACACAGGACTGCTGCAGACACAGGACTGCTGCAGACACAGGACTGCTGCAGATAAGTCTCTATTTATTCTGTGTGAAAAAAAACGGCTTCTTGTTGTCTCATCATCTACGATGTGAAGCAGCATTTCATTGTGTCTAAACAACCAAACCATGTAATTTTTTGCCCAAATCTAACCCTTAGCCTATAAATTATTCTCTATTTTAACACCTCTATTAGAGCTATAATCAGACAAAGGTTAATTGACAGAGTGGAGGCACTGGGATGGTGTTTATGTTAAACCTTGATTTATTCCAGAAGTCATCAAGGCAACCCCAGTATTTTAGATTAGTGGTTTTCAACCCTGGTCCTCAGGGTCCACTGTCCTGATTCTAATAAACGGGTCTGGGTGCTCCTGGTCTCAGTGACTGTGTGCTCCTGGTCTCAGTGACTGGTGCTCCTGGTCTCAGTGACTGGGTGTTCCTGGTCTCAGTGACTCCTGGTCTCAGTGACTGAGTGCTCCTGGTCTCAGTGACTCCTGGTCTCAGTGACTGGGTGCTCCTGGTCTCAGTGACTGGGTGCTCCTGGTCTCAGTGACTCCTGGTCTCAATGACTGAGTGCTCCTGGTCTCAGTGACTCCTGGTCTCAGTGACTGGGTGCTCCTGGTCTCAGTGACTCCTGGTCTCAGTGACTGGGTGCTCCTGGTCTCAGTGACTGGGTGCTCCTGGTCTCAGTGACTGGTGCTCCTGGTCTCAGTGACTGGGTGCTCCTGGTCTCAGTGACTCCTGGTCTCAGTGACTGGGTGCTCCTGGTCTCATTGACTGGGTGCTCCTGGTCTCAGTGACTGGGTGCTCCTGGTCTCAGTGACTCCTGGTCTCAGTGACTGGGTGCTCCTGGTTTCAGTGACTCCTGGTCTCAGTGACTGGGTGCTCCTGGTCTCATTGACTGGGTGCTCCTGGTCTCAGTGACTGGGTGCTCCTGGTCTCAGTGACTCCTGGTCTCAGTGACTGGGTGCTCCTGGTCTCAGTGACTGGGTGCTCCTGGTCTCAGTGACTGGTGCTCCTGGTCTCAGTGACTGGGTGCTCCTGGTCTCAGTGACTCCTGGTCTCAGTGACTGGGTGCTCCTGGTCTCATTGACTGGGTGCTCCTGGTCTCAGTGACTGGGTGCTCCTGGTCTCAGTGACTCCTGGTCTCAGTGACTGGGTGCTCCTGGTCTCAGTGACTGGTGCTCCTGGTCTCAGTGACTGGGTGCTCCTGGTCTCAGTGACTCCTGGTCTCAGTGACTGGGTGCTCCTGGTTTCAGTGACTCCTGGTCTCAGTGACTGGGTGCTCCTGGTCTCAGTGACTGGGTGCTCCTGGTCTCAGTGACTCCTGGTCTCAGTGACTGGGTGCTCCTGGTCTCAGTGACTGGGTGCTCCTGGTCTCAGTGACTCCTGGTCTCAGTGACTGGGTGCTCCTGGTCTCAGTGACTCCTAGTCTCAGTGACTGGGTGCTCCTGGTTTCAGTGACTCCTGGTCTCAGTGACTGGGTGCTCCTGGTCTCAGTGACTCCTGGTCTCAGTGACTGGGTGCTCCTGGTTTCAGTGACTCCTGGTCTCAGTGACTGGGTGCTCCTGGTCTCAGTGACTGGGTGCTCCTGGTCTCAGTGACTCCTGGTCTCAGTGACTGGGTGCTCCTGGTTTCAGTGACTCCTGGTCTCAGTGACTGGGTGCTCCTGGTCTCAGTGACTCCTGGTCTCAGTGACTGGGTGCTCCTGGTCTCAGTGACTCCTGGTCTCAGTGACTGAGTGCTCCTGGTCTCAGTGACTCCTGGTCTCAGTGACTGGGTGCTCCTGGTCTCAGTGACTGGTGCTCCTGGTCTCAGTGACTGGGTGCTCCTGGTCTCAGTGACTCCTGGTCTCAGTGACTGGGTGCTCCTGGTCTCATTGACTGGGTGCTCCTGGTCTCAGTGACTGGGTGCTCCTGGTCTCAGTGACTCCTGGTCTCAGTGACTGGGTGCTCCTGGTTTCAGTGACTCCTGGTCTCAGTGACTGGGTGCTCCTGGTCTCAGTGACTGGGTGCTCCTGGTCTCAGTGACTCCTGGTCTCAGTGACTGGGTGCTCCTGGTCTCAGTGACTGGGTGCTCCTGGTCTCAGTGACTCCTGGTCTCAGTGACTGGGTGCTCCTGGTCTCAGTGACTCCTAGTCTCAGTGACTGGGTGCTCCTGGTTTCAGTGACTCCTGGTCTCAGTGACTGGGTGCTCCTGGTCTCAGTGACTCCTGGTCTCAGTGACTGGGTGCTCCTGGTTTCAGTGACTCCTGGTCTCAGTGACTGGGTGCTCCTGGTCTCAGTGACTGGGTGCTCCTGGTCTCAGTGACTCCTGGTCTCAGTGACTGGGTGCTCCTGGTCTCAGTGACTCCTAGTCTCAGTGACTGGGTGCTCCTGGTCTCAGTGACTCCTGGTCTCAGTGACTGGGTGCTCCTGGTCTCAGTGACTCCTGGTCTCAGTGACTGGGTGCTCCTGGTCTCAGTGACTCCTGGTCTCAGTGACTGGGTGCTCCTGGTCTCAGTGACTCCTGGTCTCAGTGACTGGGTGCTCCTGGTCTCAGTGACTCCTGGTCTCAGTGACTGGGTGCTCCTGGTCTCAGTGACTCCTGGTCTCAGTGACTGGGTGCTCCTGGTCTCAGTGACTCCTGGTCTCAGTGACTGGGTGCTCCTGGTCTCAGTGACTCCTGGTCTCAGTGACTGGGTGCTCCTGGTCTCAGTGACTCCTGGTCTCAGTGACTGGGTGCTCCTGGTCTCAGTGACTCCTGGTCTCAGTGACTGAGTGCTCCTGGTCTCAGTGACTCCTGGTCTCAGTGACTGAGTGCTCCTGGTCTCAGTGACTCCTGGTCTCAGTGACTGGGTGCTCCTGGTCTCAGTGACTGGGTGCTCCTGGTCTCAGTGACTGGGTGCTCCTGGTCTCAGTGACTGGGTGCTCCTGGGTTTATTTGATCATGTCTGTGGGACAGATGGGACTGGCACTATAGTTATTAGTTATGGAAATGACTTCACATCACTTAACACAGATGTGAGTGTGGGGAGAAAGCCATCACAGTTACTCCCCTGCCTCTCCCCCTGCCTCCCCCTACCCCTCCCCCTGCCTCCCCCTGCCTCCCCCTACCCCTCCCCCTCCCCCTGCCTCCCCCTACCCCTCCCCCTGCCTCCCCCTGCCTCCCCCTACCCCTCCCCCTACCCCTCCCCCTGCCTCCCCCTACCCCTCCCCCTGCCTCCCCCTGCTTCCCCCTACCCCTCCCCCTACCCCTCCCCCTGCCTCCCCCTACCCCTCCCCCTGCCTCCCCCTGCTTCCCCCTACCCCTCCCCCTACCCCCCCTGTCATAATTAACGTCAGCATTTTCCAGAAGACTTCTCCAATTATCACTCTCTCTTAATGGAGAATGTACCGCACTCTAAGCTTCTCCTGGCCTTTTGTTTGCCTCCACTCTGGCGTGGCACCCTCCCCCATCTCCCCCTCCTCTCCCATCTCCCTTCCCCCTGGCTCTTCCACCCCTAATTGGCAAAAGTTCCAGAACTGTATTGTGGCTGTTGTTGTTGTTGTTGAGTGAGACCCCCGCTGGAAGAGAGCAGCAGAGGGTTTAAAGCTGAACATCACTGTGAGGATCGCAATCAAGCAGAAAGAGCCGGAATACTTAAAGTCATCAGTAAGTCACTTTAAACCCTGTTTAATGTATACAGCTGGTGGAGGAGGAGGAGTGGGATGATGATGTGAGGACAGAGTAACATCCAGCCACAGACATGATGATGTGAGGACAGAGTAACATCCAGCCACATACATGATGATGTGAGGACAGAGTAACATCCAGCCACAGACATGATGATGTGAGGACAGCAGAGTAGGGTTGTTCTGAGGAGTTAAGTGATGAGCAGGCTTGGTGATAGGATTAAAAAGCTGCATAATACTGCCTCCACTGTGGCTGCGTGTTCATTAGGAGTTATTATATAACGATCAGGTTCCCACTGAGGGGCTTTGCAGTATTGTGGATTATTAAATCTCTCTCCCCCTCGACCAGTGAGGAGGAATCAGGGATATCCATTTTGAGATGAACAACGCACTGGAGCCAGTTCTAACTGGGTCTATCTGGTTCTATCTGGTTCTGACTGGTTCTATCTGGTTCTGACTGGGTCTATCTGGTCTACTCAGCCACCAACAACACAGATGATGTCATGTGAACATCCTGTCATGAAAACAACTCTTGTAAACAGCTCTTGTATTCCGGAGCTTCTATCTGCTGCACGCACACACACACACACACACACCCACACACCCACACACACACACACACACACACACACACACATACAGTGTCCTGTCCATCATGCAGAAGCACAGACCACTTGGGTGGTTAGATATCTTAGCAGAGAGAGCGGGGGAGTGAGGGGGGGAGAGATAATAAGAATGCATGAAACAGAAAGAGAGGGAATAGAAAAATAAAAACAGAGGGAGAGAAAAAACTTGCGAGAGCGGTAGAGGAAGAGAAAGAGAGCAAGAAATGAAGGTAGAGAGAGGAACAGCCTTGCTGTAAAAGTGGGCGTCTGTGAAGCTGTAATTCTGTCATTCAGCCTCTGCAGACCTGGGAGACGCAATCACAGGAGCTGACAGCTCAACAGTTATAATAATTGGAACAATTAGCATTAGAATTCATAAGGACCCCATCTTCAATGGGGCCAGTAATTACACCAAGACTCAGATAAAAAAGCCTCGATTAGCAGAGAGTGTGGATCCCTCCAGACTGCTGCCAGGATGTAATCCTCATCTCCAGCATCGGTGGAAACCCTGGGAACGACACTGAGGGGAGACAACCTCCTGTCTTGATGGTGCAGCAGGAACATCAGAAGGAGCTAGGAACCTTTTCTGAGACAGGGTTAGCGTTAGAGGATGTGTCATGTGCTAGCAAGCTGCCCCCCTCCCCTCCCCACCCCTCCCCCATTTTCTTCCCTCCCCTCCCCCCTCCCCTCATCCCCCCTCCCCCATTTTCATCCCTCCCCTCCCCCCTCCCCTCATCCCCCCTCCACCATTTTCTTCCCTCCCCTCCCCCCGCACCTCATCCCCCCTCCACCATTTCCTTCCCTCATCTCCTTTTATTCCATCTCCTCCTCTTAGTGTGTTAGTTTATCTACAGGTGATTCACAGTGTAAACACATTTCACAAACACACTTCATAAATAACATACACACCCAAACACATATGCATACATGTTCAAGGACATAAACACACACAAGGACACACATATGCACAAAGGGATATGCACTCACACACAAGGACACACATTGGCACAAAGGGATATGCACTCACACACAAGGACACACACACCAGCATGCATGGGAACACACTAACTACACACTGAGGCCTCTGGTGATTTGGATGGTTATATAAACATAGTTTATGCCTTTGGTTCTCTGCCCTGGCTAAACAGCATCATCTCATTAATCATCACATTTAATTAAGAGATTTAATAGCCATTGAAGTGGATAATAGGGAGAAAAATATTGTTCCATGGAATCCGATCATGAATGCTTCAAACTAATTAAACGAACAAGTGGTCTTTTAAAAGGATCTCATCCTCTCTCGCTCACAAAGCAAAGGCATCTATTCAGATCAATAACTGCTTAACTAAATACCATTTGTTATTTCAGTCCAGAATGAGCTTTTTCAATATACATTAAGCTTACCAAGCATTGTATCCCAACATCAACAGATCGATGTATGAAGGTATTACTAACTGAACATGCTCTCACTCTCCAGGAGCAACACACACACCCAGGAGCAACACACACACCCAGGAGCAACACACACACCCAGGAGCAACACACACACCAGGAGCAACACACACCCAGGAGCAACACACACCCAGGAGCAACACACACCCAGGAGCCGGGAGGAGTGGAGAGGAGTCATTCAAATTCATAATGTAAGACTGTCGTGTGTGTGGATGTGAGTGTGTTCGTGGATGTGTGTAGTTACAGAGCCTAATGTATGATGATTGTGTATGTGTGTTTGTGTGTGTGTGGATATGTGTGTATGTTTTTAGGTGTGTGCAAGTGTGTATGTGTGGGGAGGTATATGTATGTGTGGATGTGAGTGGTGTGTGTATACGTGTGAGTAGGTATGTGAGTGTGTGGATGTGTGGGTATGTGTAGGTATGTGTGTGTGGTTACAGCATAGAGCCTCATCACTAGACCTGTTCCCATGGCGATGGAAAGTGAGACACCTGTCTCTACACACACCTATCAGCTGTTCCCGTGTGATGGGGGAGGAGAGGGGGGTTGGTAAAGTGGACTGGTATGGTAACGGCAGCAGGAAGAGAGAGAGATGGATTACAACCTCCCCCTCCTCCTCTCCCTTCCCCTCCTCCTCCCCCCTCCTCCTCCTCCCCTCCCTCCTCCTCCCCCTTCCCCTCTTCCTGTCCCTTCCCCTCTCCTCCTCCCCCCTCTCCTCCTCCCCCCCTCCCCTCCTCCTCCCCCTTCCTCTCCCTTCCCCTCTCCTCCTCCCCCCTCCCCCCCTCTCCTCCTCCTCCCACCCTCCCCTCCTCCTCCCACCCTCCCCCTCCCCAATTGAAGACAGTTATTAAAAGAAGACAGCACTGCTTGTGGTTTAAATGTACAAAGTTGCACAGGTCTTTTATCAATTTTTGAAAAATATTTATCAATGAAAGATAAGTCAAATCAACAGTAAGAAGAAATAACAATAATTAATATCAACAGTAACTAGCATCGAAATCAAACCATTTCATATTTTACAGAAACACCTGAGGGAAGCAAAAAAAGAAAGAAAATAACCCAAAAATAATAAAGTAAAAAAAAGAAAGATCCAAAAGGACAGAGGACTGTTCAGGGTCTCTCGGCCACCCAGGTAGGAACACCTCCCTCTCCTGTCCCACCTGCAGCAGGCTCTGTTTACATTCGCCATGCTGGCTCTCAGCCATGGGCGCCGCCATCTTGGAAAAACCCCAGCCTGACTAGCCAGCGTGGCCAGCCTGACTAGCCAGCCTGACTAGCCAGCCTGACTAGCCAGCCTGACTAGCCAGCCTGACTAGCCAGCGTGGCCAGCCTGACTAGCCAGCGTGGCCAGTCTGACTAGCCAGCGTGGCCAGTCTGACTAGCCAGCGTGGCCAGTCTGACTAGCCAGCGTGGCCAGTCTGACTAGCCAGCGTGGCCAGTCTGGTCTGGGAGTCACCAAACAGGAAATGTAGCTTAGAAATAAAGAAGGTAGAGACGATTTAAGAAAAAGAGTCCCGTAAACAAAATAAACGTAAGCTAAGAATGGTCCCTAGAGATGTAAAATCACTTCAGTGTCCACCATTTGACCTTTTCTCCATATGCCGTCGGTTTTCTGTTTGACCAGGAAGAGGGTGGTCACGGTTTATCTGGGGGATTTCATGATTTTAATTTATACACATTTTCTACATTAGATGTTCATTAGTACTGCTTGCTGTTGGTCTCACCTCTCGTAGAAACATCTGTTATAAGAAGGAGAAACACCAACACAAAGGAAACTTTGGTCAAAGAGAACACACACACATACACACGCATACACACGCGTACACACACGTACACACACACAAACACACACACACACACACACACAAACACACATACACACACATGCGCACCCGCATAGAAAGCAACTGCAAGATCAAGAAAAAGATCTTAATTTCTCCAAGGGGAGTGAAAAAAAACAAATGAAAGCTCTCTCATTTTCTTTCACAAGCCCAACCCTTCTCCCAAACATCTGGGTCTGCAGGTACTGGTGTTCCTCACAGAGGACAGACAGGAAATAAAGGTGCTCTAATCTGTTCATGAAAGTCATGTTCGTTTGATTGTCCACAATAAAAGTAGTTTGGGCAGGATGTGTGGGCTCAGGCATATACAATCACAGCGTATACAACAAGATCCTTTACTGGAAAGGAAATAAGAGTCCATAACAGGGCCACCATGGTGTCACCATGGTGACACAGGGCCATAGTGACACAGGGCCATAGTGACACAAGGCCATGGTGACACAGGGCCATAGTGACACAGGGCCATGGTGACACCATGGTGACACAGGGCCATGGTGACACCATGGTGACACAGGGCCATAGTGACACAGGCCACTAGTGACACAGGGCCATAGTGACACAGGGCCATGGTGACACCATGGTGACACAGGGCCATGGTGACACCATGGTGACACAGAGCCATGGTGACACAGGCCCATGGTGACACGAGACCTGCGGTGTGTTGGTATGTACGTGTATGTTGGTGTGTGTGTGTATGAGTGTGTGTGTATATACTGTATGTGTGTGTACATACTGTGTGTGTGTATATGAGTGTGTGTGTATGAGTCTATGCTGCTGCAGGAGCCTCCTGCAGACAGGCCTGGCGGATCACAGGGAGGGGGTGAGCCTCTGTGTTGAACACCCAGTCCTCCAGCGGCAGCAGGTCATCATCTGAGAAGAGGAGGTACAGATATCTGAGGTAGGGAGGGGGGGGGGGGGAGGAGGGGAGAGGGGGGGGAACAGTGAGAAATAAAAAGGTTTGGTTTGTTTGTGTGTATGTGTTGTGTGTATGTGTGTGTGTATGGTATGTGTGTAAATGGTGTGTGTGAGTGTATGGTGTGTGTATGTGTGTGTGTGAGTGTATGGAGTGAGTGTGTATGGTGTGTGTGTAGGGTATGTGTGTATGGTGTATGTGTGTGTCTGTGTGTGTATGGTGTGTGTGTGTGTGTGTGTGTGAGTGTATGGTGTGTGTATGTGTGTGTGAGTGTAGGGAGTGAGTGTGTATGGTGTGTGTGTAGGGTATGTGTGTATGGTGTATGTGTGTGTGTGTATGTGTGTGTATGGTGTGTGTGTAGGGTATGTGTGTATGTGTGTGTGTGTGTGTGTGTGTATGGTGTGTGTGTGTGTATGTTTGTGTATGGTGTGTGTGTGTGTGTGTATGTGTGTGTGTGTGTGTGTATGGTGTGTGTGTGTGTGTGTGTGTATGTGTGTGTATGGTGTGTGTGTGTGTGTATGGTGTGTGTGTGTGTGTATGTGTGTGTATGGTGTGTGTGTGTGTGTGTGTATGGTGTGTGTATGTGTGTGTGAGTGTAGGGAGTGAGTGTGTATGGTGTGTGTGTAGGGTATGTGTGTATGGTGTATGTGTGTGTGTGTATGTGTGTGTATGGTGTGTGTGTGTGTGTGTGTAGGGTATGTGTGTATGGTGTATGTGTGTGTATGTGTGTGTATGGTGTGTGTGTGTGTGTGTATGTGTGTGTGTGTGTGGGGACCTACTTGAGAGTTTCTGACAGGAAGAAGCTCTGCTGCATGTTGTCGTGGCTGGCGGAGGAGGAGTACACGTCTCGGATCCCAGAGAAGCCGCTCTCCACCCTGCAGTGCTTCTCCAGCGCCTGGAGACGCCAGGGCACATGCTTAACACACGCTTAACACTCACTTAACACACGCCTAACAGACGCTTAACACACGTTTAACACACGCTTAACACACGCCTAACAGACGCCTAACACACGCTTAACACACACTTAACACACGCTTAACACACGCCTAACAGACGCCTAACACACACTTAACACACGCTTAACACACGCTTAACACACGCTTAACACACACTTAACACACGCTAAACACACGCCTAACACACGCTTAACACACATGTAACACACGCTTAACACACGCCTAACAGACGCCTAACACACGCTTAACACACGCTTAACACACACTTAACACACGCTAAACACACGCCTAACACACGCTTACACACGCTTAACACACGCCTAACAGACGCCTAACACACACTTAACACACGCTTAACACACGCTTAACACACACTTAACACACGCTAAACACACGCCTAACACACACTTAACACACGCTTAACACACACTTAACACACGCTAAACACACGCCTAACACACGCTTAACACACGCTTAACACATGCCTAACACACGCCTCTCTACAGACAGCAGTGGATGAGTCCATGGCTAGGCGTGCAGATTATGTCATCATAACAAAGGCTGACTAATACGTCCTCATTAACCAGGACCTGCAGTACATTTAGTCATTTAGGCCAGCCTCCGTCCCACCCCCCTGCCCCGCCCTGCTCCCCCTGCCCCACCCTGCTCCCCCTGCCCCCCCTGCCCCGCCCTGCTCCTCCTGCCCCGCCCTGCCCCGCCCTGCTCCCCCTGCCCCGCCCTGCTCCCCCTGCCCCGCCCTGCTCCCCCTGCCCCGCCCTGCTCCCCCTGCCCCGCTCCCCCTGCCCCGCCCTGCTCCCCCTGCCCCACCCCCCTGCCCCGCCCTGCTCCCCCTGCCCCGCCCTGCTCCCCCTGCCCCGCTCCCCCTGCCCCACCCCCCTGCCCCGCCCTGCTCCCCCTGCCCCGCCCTGCTCCCCCTGCCCCGTCCCACTCACCTCCACAGCCTCCCAGCCCCACTCTCGGTACTTGGGGTCGTGGGTCAGGCGCCACATGTACATGTAGCTCTCGATGACCTCTGGCCTCAGGATGTAGTATCTGTCACTCAGACGGGTGGCCGTCGCCTCGGCGCCGCCGTCAAACCGGAACGCCTCCGGACCCAGCTTGGTGGCTGAAGAGAGGAGAGAGAGCAGGCTCTGTCACTAGCAGAGGAGAGAGAGCAGGCTCTGTCACTAGCAGAGGAGAGAGAGCAGGCTCTGTCACTAGCAGAGGAGAGAGAGCAGGCTCTGTCACTAGCAGAGAAGAGAGAGCAGGCTCTGTCACTAGCAGAGGAGAGAGAGCAGGCTCTGTCACTAGCAGAGGAGAGAGAGCAGGCTCTGTCACTAGCAGAGGAGAGAGAGCAGGTTCTGTCACTAGCAGAGGAGAGAGAGCAGGCCCTGTCACTAGCAGAGGAGAGAGAGCAGGCTCTGTCACTAGCAGAGGAGAGAGAGCAGGCTCTGTCACTAGCAGAGGAGAGACAGCAGGCTCTGTCACTAGCAGAGGAGAGAGAGCAGGTTCTGTCACTAGCAGAGGAGAGAGAGCAGGCTCTGTCACTAGCAGAGGAGAGAGAGCAGGCTCTGTCACTAGCAGAGAAGAGAGAGCAGGCTCTGTCACTAGCAGAGGAGAGAGAGCAGGCTCTGTCACTAGCAGAGGAGAGAGAGCAGGCTCTGTCACTAGCAGAGGAGAGAGAGCAGGTTCTGTCACTAGCAGAGGAGAGAGAGCAGGCCCTGTCACTAGCAGAGGAGAGAGAGCAGGCTCTGTCACTAGCAGAGGAGAGAGAGCAGGCTCTGTCACTAGCAGAGGAGAGACAGCAGGCTCTGTCACTAGCAGAGGAGAGAGAGCAGGTTCTGTCACTAGCAGAGGAGAGAGAGCAGGCTCTGTCACTAGCAGAGGAGAGAGAGCAGGCTCTGTCACTAGCAGAGGAGAGAGAGCAGGTTCTGTCACTAGCAGAGGAGAGAGAGCAGGCTCTGTCACTAGCAGAGGAGAGAGAGCAGGTTCTGTCACTAGCAGAGGAGAGAGAGCAGGCTCTGTCACTAGCAGAGGAGAGAGAGCAGGCTCTGTCACTAGCAGAGGAGAGACAGCAGGCTCTGTCACTAGCAGAGGAGAGAGAGCAGGCTCTGTCACTAGCAGAGGAGAGACAGCAGGCTCTGTCACTAGCAGAGGAGAGAGAGCAGGTTCTGTCACTAGCAGAGGAGAGAGAGCAGGCTCTGTCACTAGCAGAGGAGAGAGAGCAGGCTCTGTCACTAGAAGAGGAGAGAGAGCAGGCTCTGTCACTAGAAGAGGAGAGAGAGCAGGTTCTGTCACTAGCAGAGGAGAGACAGCAGGCCCTGTCACTAGCAGAGAAGAGAGAGAAGGCTCTGTCACTAGCAGAGGAGAGAGAGCAGGTTCTGTCACTAGCAGAGGAGAGACAGCAGGCCCTGTCACTAGCAGAGAAGAGAGAGCAGGCTCTGTCACTAGCAGAGGAGAGAGAGCAGGTTCTGTCACTAGCAGAGGAGAGAGAGCAGGCTCTGTCACTAGAAGAGGAGAGAGAGCAGGCTCTGTCACTAGAAGAGGAGAGAGAGCAGGTTCTGTCACTAGCAGAGGAGAGACAGCAGGCCCTGTCACTAGCAGAGAAGAGAGAGAAGGCTCTGTCACTAGCAGAGGAGAGAGAGCAGGTTCTGTCACTAGCAGAGGAGAGACAGCAGGCCCTGTCACTAGCAGAGAAGAGAGAGCAGGCTCTGTCACTAGCAGAGGAGAGAGAGCAGGTTCTGTCACTAGCAGAGGAGAGAGAGCAGGCTCTGTCACTAGAAGAGGAGAGAGAGCAGGCTCTGTCACTAGAAGAGGAGAGAGAGCAGGTTCTGTCACTAGCAGAGGAGAGACAGCAGGCCCTGTCACTAGCAGAGAAGAGAGAGAAGGCTCTGTCACTAGCAGAGGAGAGACAGCAGGCCCTGTCACTAGCAGAGAAGAGAGAGCAGGACCTGTCACTAGCAGAGGAGAGAGAGCAGGCCCTGTCACTAGCAGAGGAGAGAGAGCAGGCTGTGTCACTAGCAGAGGAGAGAGAGCAGGCCCTGTCACTAGCAGAAGAGAGAGAGCAGGACCTGTCACTAGCAAAGGAGAGAGCAGGCTCTGTCACTAGCAGAAGAGAGAGAGCAGGCTCTGTCACTAGCAAAGGAAAGAGAGCAGGCTCTGTCACTAGCAGAGGAGAGAGAGCAGGCCCTGTCACTAGCAGAGAAGAGAGAGCAGGCCCTGTCGCTAGCAGAGGAGAGAGAGCAGGCCCTGTCACTAGCAGAGGAGAGAGAGCAGGACCTGTCACTACCAGAAGAGAGAGAGCAGGCTCTGTCACTAGCAGAGAAGAGAGAGCAGGACCTGTCACTAGCAGAGGAGAGAGAGCAGGCCCTGTCACTAGCAGAAGAGAGAGAGCAGGACCTGTCACTAGCAGAGGAGAGCAGGCTCTGTCACTAGCAGAAGAGAGAGAGCAGGCTCTGTCACTAGCAGAGGAGAGAGAGCAGGCTCTGTCACTAGCAGAGGAGAGAGCAGGCCCTGTCACTAGCAGAGGAGAAAGAGCAGGCCCTGTCACTAGCAGAAGAGAGAGAGCAGGACCTGTCACTAGCAGAGGAGAGAGAGCAGGCCCTAGCAGATAGCAAAACATTCATAGTTGTGGAAAAAAGTCTTCATAGCTAGTTATTTGTAAACTATACAAAATGAAAAATAACCTAGAGTAAATAAAACACCACATAAGATGAGTCTGGCACACACACACACAAACACGTACGCGCACACACACACACGTCACAATAGTTTAACATTTGTTTGCCATTTGTTACAAGTACAGGTAGACTGGAATTATTTAGCCCTGCTTCTCTTGACAATTCCTTGCAGCCTATCTAAATCTATAATACGTATTCTAAACCTGTAATAAATATTGTCTACAATAAAACAAATGCACTAGTCAACTGCCTATCTGCCTAACTGTTCTACCTGCTTGAGCTCCTTGCTCCAGCTAATTAGCTTCTCTACCTAGCAGGCTCTCAGACACAGATGCAGACGGACATCTGCTCTAGTGTTGTCTCCTATACAGGCTGACAGGCCAAAACAGAACAAAACAAGCACGGATTGTGTCCCACAGAACGACACAGCGCTGATTCCAGTGTGTTATGGCCCAGAGCTGCTGCTGGCCCAGGAATGTGCATTGGCCAGGGAGCAGTGTGTGAACAGGAGCTGATAAATGAGGTTCTGGGCAGCAGGGTCTCTGTGGTCACCGCCTGGAGAGGTGGGCCTGTGAGTGGCCGTGCCCGGCCGCGATGGAGAATCACTCAGAAATAACAAACTAAGACAGACACACGGCCCACTGGGTCTGCCTCAAACTAACTCTGATACTGACAACTCATTATGTTACTATTGACGTGGGTGTTTGTGTGTGCGTGTTTGCTTGTGTGTGTGTGCCTGTGTGTGCGTCTGTGTGGTCAGGATAATGAACAAGCAGAGTCAAACAAGGAGACTATTGCTCAGCGACAGTTTAAAGAGTGTAAACATATTTCACTGCACCCTGGGAGAGATAACCTCACATCCAGACTAGACTTGACTGTGTTTCCCATGGCGCTGAGCCACTAAACTCCTCCCCCCTGAAGCATGCCTGGGGTTATGTATTTCTTGCTAATTCCAACAAACCACATCACGATAGATAACCTGTGTTGTTGACAACACCATCGATTCTCAACACGGCCAATCAGATACAGCCGAGTCGGCGCGTGATTATTGGCTGCGTCTGTCTCCCTGTGGGCTGTCCTTTGGTGTAATTGGCTGTTGTGATGGAACAGAAACAAATCCATGGTGTGTGCTGGTGTGTTGCACCTGCAGGGGAGCCAGACTGCAGGAGACAGGAGGAGAGAGGGCTGCTCTGACATCAGACAGGAGAACATGTTGGTGTATCTGGTTGGTGTAGTGTGTGAATTATCTGGTGTAGGTTGGTTATCTAGTGTCGTGTGTGTCTTCTGTAGGTTATCTAGCATAGGCTATCAGGGGTAGTTTGGTTATCAGATGTAGCTTATCCGGTGTAGTATGTGTCTTTTGTATGTTGTCTGGAGAAGGTTATCTGAGGTAGGTAATCTGGGGTAGATGATCTGGGGTAGATAATCTGGGGTAGGTAATCTGGGGTAGGTAATCTGGGGTAAATTATCTGGGGTAGATGATCTGGGTTAGGTAATCTTGGGTAGATAATCTGTGGTAGGTAATCTGTAGGTTATCTGTGGTAGGTAATCTGGGGTAGATGATCTGGGGTAGGTAATCTGGGGTAGGAAATCTGAGATAGATGATCTGGGGTAGGTAATCTGGGGCAGGTTATCTGGGGTAGGTAATCTGGGGTAGGTAATCTGGGGTAGGTAATCTGGGGTAGATGATCTGGGGTAGATGATCTGGGGTAGATGATCTGGGGTAGATGATCTGGGGTAGGTAATCTGGGGTAGATGATCTGTGGTAGGTAATCTGAGGTAGATGATCTGGGGTAGGTAATCTGGGGTAGATGATCTGGGGTAGATGATCTGGGTTAGGTAATCTGGGGTAGATAATCTGGGGTAGGTAATCTGGGGTAGGTTATCTGGGGTAGGTAATCTGGGGCAGGTTATCTGGGGTAGGTAATCTGGGGTAGATAATATGGGATAGGTAATCTGGGGTAGGTAATCTGGGGTAGATGATCTGGGGTACATGAACTGGGGTAGGTAATCTGGGGTAGATGATCTGTGGTAGGTAATCTGGGGTAGATGATCTGTGGTAGGTAACCTGGGGTAGATGATCTGTGGTAGGTAACCTGGGGTAGATGATCTGGGGTAGGTAATCTGGGGTAGGTAATCAGGGGTAGATGATCTGTGCTAGGTAACCTGGGGTAGATGATCTGGGGTAGGTAATCTGGGGTAGGTAATCTGGGGTAGGTAATCTGGGGTAGGTAATCTGGGGTAGATGATCTGTGGTAGGTAACCTGGGGTAGATGATCTGGGGTAGGTAATCTGGGGTAGGTAATCTGGGGTAGGTAATCTGGGGTAGGTAATCTGGGGTAGGTAATCTGGGGTAGGTAATCTGGGGTAGATGATCTGTGGTAGGTAACCTGGGGTAGATGATCTGGGGTAGGTAATCTGGGGTAGGTAATCTGGGGTAGGTAATCTGGGGTAGGTAATCTGGGGTAGGTAATCTGGGGTAATGTGTGTTTGTGTTTCAGGCATCTGGGGTGGGAGAGCCATAAGGATCCTCTCCTGAACAACAATATGATTCCGGATTCAGCTCCTAGGAGAAGAGACTGGTCACGTCTGTAGGCCTGAGTCTGCCTCGGTCTGCCTCAGTCTGCCTTGGCCTGCCTCTATCTGGGCCCAGAGCAGTAATCTCCCCTGATCCCCCTGTCTGGAGACTGTCTGGATCCCTCTCTGCATGAATCATCACTCCTCTGGAGTCTTAATGTACTCAACATGTTCAATCTGCCTCCGGAAAACTATTTTCTTCCTTATTTTTTCAGTTGATTCCATTAGCCTGAGTTTGTGCTCTTGTTAAAAGCTGCTTGGTGTTTACCAGGGAGGGCAGCAGCTTCTGGAGGGTGAGACGTCCTGGAGGAAGGAGAGATCTGCTGGGCGTCGTGGAGTGGATGCCACTCAGCCATGACTTTACAACTGACAAAGAAAGCTGCTTCTCACAGCGCTCTGCTGGCCCCCTGCCAACACAGCAACAGGCTGGCTGGGGGAGGTCGGAGAAGACAGGGGAGGGTGGAGAAGGGAGGAATGGAAGCATGACTATATCAAGCCCTCCTCATCAGCTGCCAGACTCAACACAGACTGGGCGTGGCCTCCAGTCACCCCTGGTTACCACTGGTCACCCCCTCTCTCTCTCTCCCTCTCCCTCTCCCTCTCCCTCCCTCCCTCCCTCCCTCCCTCCCTCCCTCCCTCCCTCCCTCCCTCTCCCTCTCTCTCCCCTCCCTCCCTCCCTCCCTCCCTCCCTCCCTCTCCCTCTTCCTCGCCCTCCTCGCTCTCCCCTCTTCTCATCTCCTCTCTTTCTCCCCTCTATCTCCAATTACAAAACTGACACTTTCTACCGCCTACCACAGAGAGCATGAGCTCCACCAAGTCTGGGGAGATGTTAGAGAATAATTGAGGAGCACTGTTATTCCACACCAGAGAGACATGGCATGTTGTTA
Source organism: Osmerus eperlanus (assembly GCF_963692335.1). Taxonomy (NCBI): domain Eukaryota; kingdom Metazoa; phylum Chordata; class Actinopteri; order Osmeriformes; family Osmeridae; genus Osmerus; species Osmerus eperlanus. Next base: position 1,286,669 of record NC_085024.1, read on the forward strand.
GCTCCAGCTGGATCACCCTTCCTGCTTCTGAATCCCAGATACTAGAACACTCTCCCTGCTTTATTCAGCAAGAAATCAAAACGCCTGAAGCCTTTTAATTTTCTCCTAACATCCCAACTCTATTTCTGATTTTCTACACCACCAAGTTCACCCCCCCCCCCCAAATAAGAACGTTATGTAGTGGAACCGTAAAAAAACAGTGTGATTTCCAGGCTTTCTAACAGCTTACACAAGCGGAACTATGAAATGATCATCTGCAAGTGAGACGATGGGAACTGAATATGAATGAAACATCATGTCAGCAGCAGCGCACACCAATCACCTGAGAAGGACTCACTCACCTGAGAGAGACTCACTCACCTGAGAGGGACTCACTCACCTGAGAGGGACTGACTCATCTGAGAGGGACTCACTCACCTGAGAGAGACTCACTCACCTGAGAGGGACTGACTCACCTGAGAGAGACTCACTCACCTGAGAGAGACTCACTCACCTGAGAGGGACTGACTCACCTGAGAGAGACTCACTCACCTGAGAGAGACTCACTCACCTGAGAGGGACTCACTCACCTGAGAGGGACTGACTCACCTGAGAGGGACTGACTCACCTGAGAGGGACTGACTCATCTGAGAGGGACTCACTCACCTGTGTGTAGGAGGTGTGTGTGTAGCAGGTGTGTGTGTGTAGGAGGTGTGTGAGAGGTGTGTGTGCTCACCTGAGCGTGCATAGCTCTCATGGCAGGTGTGTGTGATCTCAGCGGCCAGGTCCAGGTAGTGCTGCCTCTTCTGGGGCGTGTCTGCATCGTCTGCCCCCAGCCCCACCATGCCCCCAGAGAAGCAGGCCAGGTGCCCCATCTTGTGGTCCAGGATACCCCCCCTCCACTCTGCCATGTAGGTGAGACCCCCCACTGACTTCTGCACCAGGTTAGCCTCAATGGCCTGGGGGGTGGGGGGGATAGGGGGGAGGGGGGATAGGGGTGGGGGGTAACACCTGGCCTGTTACAGCAGGAACACATATCTAACACAGCACATCTCCTGCCTGTTACAGCAGGAACACAGAGCTACCTCAGCCTAGACACAACAACAGCACAGTGGACCAGCTGGCTCTACCTATGGCATGGTTTATGTACAGAAGAACACATGGGCCTACTTTATGGTGAACTGAAGTCAAGGCTCATTGAGATTCTATTCTATCTGGGGTGAGAGACATATAAATCTGCTGCAAAGAAAGACAGAGAGGGAGAGAGAAAGAGAGAGAGTGTGAGAGAGAGGGACAGAGAGAGAGAGAGAGAGAGAGCGAGAGAGAGAGAGGGAGGGAGAGTTTCTGCAGAGGTGTTGAGTAGCATCTCAGAGTTTACTACCTGGAGTTAGGGTGTGCTTGTTTGTGTGTTATTTCATTCATATCAGTATGAGACATAACTTATTCCTGAGATTTTGATGAAAAATGACCAGATAGGATCACTGTTCTCTTCTCCCCTCTGCAGCCCCCCCCTCTCCCCCCTCCCCTCTCCTGCCACCCCTCCTCTCTCCTGCTCCCCCTCTCCCCCATCCCCTCTCCAGCCCCCCCCCCTCCCCCATCCTCTCTCCACCCCCCCTCTCCCCCATCCCCTCTCCAGCCCCCCCCCCCTCCCCCATCCTCTCTCCACCCTCCCTCTCCCCCCTCCCCTCTCCTGTCCCTCCGCCCCCCCCAGACACCTCCCTCCCCCCCTGGGTGAGAGGGTGAACAGTACCTCCTTCCCCCCCTGGGTGAGAGGGTGAACAGTACCTCCTTCCCCCCCTGGGTGAGAGGGTGAACAGTACCTCCTTCCCCCCCTGGGTGAGAGGGTGAACAGTACCTCCTTCCCTCCCTGGGTGAGAGGGTGAACAGTACCTACCTCCAGAGCACTGTAGTACATGGTTTTGGCCTCTTGGTCCGTCTTGTCTGACATCAGGTATGATTTGATGAGATACTCGTAGAAGCTGTCCCCCAGGCCCCCCACAGAGACGTGGTCTGAGACAGAGACAAGCCGTTACTCCTCTAAACACGTTACTCTGCGGCTCCCTGGAAACACTCCCACTGAATCAGGAGCTCAAACAGGATTTAATCAGGGCCAGTGGTGTGTGTGTTCCTGTGTGTGGGGCCTGTGGTGTGTGTGTTCCTGTGTGTGGGGCCTGTGGTGTGTGTGCTCCTGTGTGTGGGGCCAGTGGTGTGTGTGTTCCTGTGTGTGGGGCCTGTGGTGTGTGTGTTCCTGTGTGTGGGGCCAGTGGTGTGTGTGTTCCTGTGTGTGGGGCCTGTGGTGTGTGTGCTCCTGTGTGTGGGGCCAGTGGTGTGTGTGTTCCTGTGTGTGGGGCCTGTGGTGTGTGTGCTCCTGTGTGTGGGGCCAGTGGTGTGTGTGCTCCTGTGTGTGGGGCCTGTGGTGTGTGTGCTCCTGTGTGTGGGGCCAGTGGTGTGTGTGTTCCTGTGTGTGGGGCCAGTGGTGTGTGTGCTCCTGTGTGTGGGGCCAGTGGTGTGTGTGTTCCTGTGTGTGGGGCCAGTGGTGTGTGTGTTCCTGTGTGTGGGGCCAGTGGTGTGTGTGCTCCTGTGTGTGGGGCCAGTGGTGTGTGTGCTCCTGTGTGTGGGGCCTGTGGTGTGTGTGCTCCTGTGTGTGGGGCCAGTGGTGTGTGTGCTCCTGTGTGTGGGGCCTGTGGTGTGTGTGCTCCTGTGTGTGGGGCCAGTGGTGTGTGTGCTCCTGTGTGTGGGGCCAGTGGTGTGTGTGCTCCTGTGTGTGGGGCCAGTGGTGTGTGTGCTCCTGTGTGTGGGGCCTGTGGTGTGTGTGCTCCTGTGTGTGGGGCCAGTGGTGTGTGTGTTCCTGTGTGTGGGGCCTGTGGTGTGTGTGCTCCTGTGTGTGGGGCCAGTGGTGTGTGTGCTCCTGTGTGTGGGGCCAGTGGTGTGTGTGCTCCTGTGTGTGGGGCCAGGCTGAGGGCAGCGGAGGTGATCTGTTGACTCTCCAGCAGGCTGGCTCTGTCCCTGCAGCCAAGTCATCTTAGGCTGATGACTGAGGGGAATAGGGATGCTGAGTAAACAGGCTTCATGTACTGGAAGTGTGCTCTTCTGAGGACAGTCAGGAAGTGTGCTTTTCTGAGGACTGGAAGAAGCTGGGTCCTGAAGGAACCTGATCTGAGCTGTGAGTGTTCATGTTCCCCACATCCTAACCACATGTTCATACCAAGCCTGAGTTAAACTAGAGACAGTGTGTGTGTGTGGGGGGGGCAGGTGTGTGTGTTGAGGGGGGCAGGTGTGCCCCTCAGAGGGGGTCTGAGGTACTCACGCTGCACCCAGCTCCCAGTGACCGGACTCAGGAAGTTGGGGTAGAGGCCATGGGGCTTCTCCATCCTGTTCAGGAGCTTCCTGATGTTCATCACCTGCACACACACACACACACACACACACAGCCTCAGACAGCCGCCAGCAGCACACATCTACATATGATTCTGACACACACATTAAGATCCATCCCTTATATGGTAGCGTTGGGGTGCAGGTGTTTGTGGCGGGGCATTGTGGGTAGTGTAGTAGCGTCGGGCTGCAGGTGTTTGTGGCGGGGCATTGTGGGTAGTGTAGTAGCGTCGGGCTGCAGGTGTTTGTGGCGGGGCATTGTGGGTAGTGTAGTAGCGTCGGGGTGCAGGTGTTTGTGGCAGGGCATTGTGGGTAGTGTAGTAGCGTCGGGGTGCAGGTGTTTGTGGCGGGGCATTGTGGGTAGTGTAGTAGCGTCGGGGTGCAGGTGTTTGTGGCGGGGCATTGTGGGTAGTGTAGTAGCGTCGGGGTGCAGGTGTTTGTGGCGGGGCATTGTGGGTAGTGTAGTAGCGTCGGGGTGCAGGTGTTTGTGGCGGGGCATTGTGGGTAGTGTAGTAGCGTCAGGGTGCAGGTGTTTGTGGCAGGGCATTGTGGGTAGTGTAGTTGAGACCTTCTCTGTGTAGACAGGGTTTCCTGACAGCTGAGACAGGTGGAGGAACTCCAGATGCAGAGTCCCAAACTCAGCCAGGATGCTGCTACCTGCCGACGCCCAGCCCCAGCTCCAGCTGGTCCCACTGCAACACACACACACCGCACCTGGTGAGCACCGCACACACACACACACCGCACCTGGTGAGCACCGCACACACACACACACACACCGCACCTGGTGAGCACCGCACACACACACACACACACCGCACCTGGTGAGCACCGCACACACACACTCACACGCACGTATGGAAGTGGGAGGAGGGAGGGAGTCTTCCCTCTTCCCTCCCACAACAATCACCTACTGACTCCTGAGAAGATGATATATATATATATATATATATATATAATATATCTTAGGGCTGGGAAAGTTATCGCGTTAATCTTAGCAATTAATTTCAAATGTTTAACGCATAAAAAATAATTTAGCAGCATTAACGCAAGACCATTTTTGCGTGAACCCGAAAATGCTCAAGCCATTATTTTCAACAGGATACGTTTATTCGTCTTTTTGTAGAAAGATTTAAACTACTAATAATCATGACTCGGATAAGCCTCATAGGCTGCGTCCTGCGATAGCTAACTGCATCTGTCCTGCGCTGTAACAGCATGGCTAGCGATCTAGCTAGCTAACCTTCACACTCAGTGTGAACAATAGAACTAAGCAAACTAACGTCCAACACAACACATACCAAAATAAACACAAGTTTAACAATAGAAACTTAAAACAATACTTCCGTCAACAAATTAACCCCCCAACCGAATCCCCTTCTGTCCTGCCGCAAGCCATGCTGAAAACCAAGAGCGCAGTTGCGACCCTACATGAACACCGGTGCGAATACAAAAAAAAAACGACATTTCCCATTTATGAGTAGTTTGAACCCATCCACCATAGTGGACCTCATTCGGATCAGTACAGAGGCGCCCTCTTTGAAGCCTCTAAATGTGCTGAAAACTGTCTGGCTATCAGCTGGAAAAAGATCAAGCTACAAAGCTTGGCCAAGCCAGTCAGTTTGAAACAATGTTACAATGAATACAAAAAAGTTATACATGAATATGTAATGAACAAATAAGTAACCAATTCTGTTTCCGGTCAATTTTGTCTAATTCATTCAATAGTCTAATAATGATGCAATGTTTAAAGTTTTGAAAAACAGAAACTCACTGTGCCCCTAAGGTTTTTGTCTGTGCCCCTAAAAATGTTCACTTGGGGGCACAAAAAAAGCAAAAAAAAGATAGCGTAGAGCCCTGTCCAGTATTTTTGATAACCTTCAGGGTTTAAACTTTAAATATTCAACTCGCACTTAAACACTTTGTTGTTTATAAAGTTGCTGCATATATTTGATGGGAATGACTATTCTGTAGTTCCCAGGAGAGACTGTTTACAGTTTACAAGATGTCATAAAATGTTCTATTTAAAATAAACTTGTGTTAATTGATTTAATTCAGTGTTTTACATGATGATAACGAGCTCTGGGAAAATGTGATTAATCACAGCATATTGTGCGAATAATTTGTAAAAAAAAAAGATTGATTCCCAGCCCTAATATATATATATAATGATGAATATGATATATATAACTACAAATATGCCATCTGGAAAAAGCTATATTAAATATCATGAATAAAAGAGCAGACGCAATGAGCACAATTTAAGACGTCATTTGAAGTTATTCAGGCGTGAATATAACTGCACGCAACTTTTAAATGTTTTAAATAACAGTGCCACGTTTTCATCTCTGTGAAAGAGAACTGATCGTGTGTGTGTGTGTGTGCGTGTCTCACCTGCCCAGGTTGATAACTCCCCTGGGAATCCCTGTGTGTGTGTGTGTGCATGTGTGTGTGTGTGTGTGTGTGTGCATGTGTGTGTGTGTGTGTGTGTGCATGTGTGTGTGCGTGCGTGTGTGAGTATGTCTCACCTGCCCAGGTTGATAACTCCCCTGGGAATCCCTGTGTGTGTGCATGTGTGTGTGTGTGCGTGTGTGTGCATGTGTGTGTGCGTGTGTGTGTGTGTGTGAGTGTGTCTCACCTGCCCAGGTTGATAACTCCCCTGGGTATCCCTGTGGGGGTGTTGAAGGCAGGAAGCAGCTTCTCTCCCAGCTCCAGAACCTTCTGCTTGAACATCTACAGCCAGACAAGATACAGTCAACACACACACCTCCATCACCACCAAGACACAGCACCCTGGAGTCACCTCCACCACCACCAAGACACAGCACCCAGGAGTCACCTCCATCACCACCAAGACACAGCACCCAGGAGTCACCTCCACCACCACCAAGACACAGCACCCTGGAGTCACCTCCATCACCACCAAGACACAGCACCCTGGAGTCACCTCCATCACCACCAAGACACAGCACCCTGGAGTCACCTCCATCACCACCAAGACACAGCACCCAGGAGTCACCTCCATCACCACCAAGACACAGCACCCTGGAGTCACCTCCACCACCACCAAGACACAGCACCCTGGAGTCACCTCCACCACCACCAAGACACAGCACCCTGGAGTCACCTCCACCACCACCAAGACACAGCACCCTGGAGTCACCTCCATCACCACCAAGACACAGCACCCAGGAGTCACCTCCACCACCACCAAGACACAGCACCCTGGAGTCACCTCCATCACCACCAAGACACAGCACCCTGGAGTCACCTCCATCACCACCAAGACACAGCACCCAGGAGTCACCTTCACCACCACCAAGACACAGCACCCTGGAGTCACCTCCACCACCACCAAGACACAGCACCCTGGAGTCACCTCCATCACCACCAAGACACAGCACCCAGGAGTCACCTCCACCACCACCAAGACACAGCACCCTGGAGTCACCTCCATCACCACCAAGACACAGCACCCAGGAGTCACCTCCACCACCACCAAGACACAGCACCCTGGAGTCACCTCCACCACCACCAAGACACAGCACCCAGGAGAACACAACAAGAAGGAGGTTTGTGTTCTCTATCGTCTCACAGTCACAGTTCAGTGAAAGGTCACACCAGCCTGTTGTGCTTTGAAAATAATCTCAAAATCTCAAACTTGGCCGGTGACATTTTGAAAAAGTTTGGATGTTGCTCTATGAAATCGTTTTTCATAATTTAAAAAAAATGTTTGAATCCCAATAGATCTGGAGAGTACATCTGCACTGTTCCCTCTCTCTATGCATCATTTGATACACACAAACTACATACTTGGTAACATCTCCCTCTATATCCTAACCCTCTATAATGCTCTCCATACACTTCTTCCCCTCCCCTCTTCTCCCCTCCCCTCCCCTCCCCTCTCCCCCCCTCCCCTCTCCTCCCCTCCCCTCCCCTCTCCCCCTCCCCTCCCCTCTCCTCCCCTCCCCTCTTCTCCCCTCCCCTCCCCTCTCCTCCCCCCCGGTGAGACCTGATCTCACCCCCCCTCCTCCCAGACCCTGTGTCTGTATTGTGTTACACACATGTCCTCCTGCCCCCGATTACCCTCCCTCAGTATCAGAGCAGAGACCTCAGTACCCACCACACACACACACCACACACACACACAGCCGTGGTTACAGCTGAATGAAAACAGGAAGTGATGTGCTGCAGCAGTGTAAGAGGAGGTCAGAAGGACTTAACCTTCAGTCATGTGACTGCCCCCCCCCCAACCAGAGGGATGTGTGTGTGTGTGTGAGAGAGAGTATTTGTGTGAGTGTGTGTGTGAGGGCACGGGCGGGGGGGGGGTCAAGTCTGACAGCCACAGAGAGATAGAGAAAGGAGAAGAGAGAGGAGATGTCTCTGCTATGACAGTGCTGATGGCAGAGAAAGCTTCAAAGCACTGCCTGCCTCATCAAACACCCAGTAAAGGATCTGTCACACTAGTGTGTGTGTGTGTGTGTGAGAAGGTGTGTGTTTGTGTGTGTGTGTGAGAGAAGGTGTGTGTGTGTGTGTGAGAGAAGGTGTGAGTGTGTGTGTGAGAAGGTGTGTGTGTGTGTGTGTGTGAGAGAAGGTGTGTGTGTGTGTGTGTGTGAGAAGGTGTGTGCGTGTGTGTGTGTGAGAAGGTGTGTGTGTGTGTGTGTGTGAGAGAAGGTGTGTGTGTGTGAGAGAATGTGTGAGTGCGTGTGTGTGAGAGAAGGTGTGAGTGCGTGTGTGTGAGAGAAGGTGTGTGTGTGTGTGTGTGTGTGTGTGAGAGAGAGAAGGTGTGAGTGCGTGTGTGTGAGAGAAGGTGTGTGTGTGTGTGTGTGTGTGAGAGAAGGTGTGTGTGTGTGTGTATGTGTGAGAGAAGGTGTGAGTGTGTGTGTGTGAGAGAAGGTGTGTGTGTGAGTATGTGTGTGTGTGAGTATGTGTGTGTGTGTGTGACAAGGTGTGTGTGTGTGTGTGAGTATGTGTGTGAGTGTGTGAATATGCACATTTTAATGAAGGGGGCTGTTTATTGAATGATGATTTTCTCCACTATTGTGTGTGTGTTCATGTGTGTGTGTATGTGTGTGTGTTCATGTGTATGTGTGTGTGTGTGCAGGAGGCTGTGTAGAGGGGAGGAGAGTGAGCTTTGTTACCACAAGATTGTAGTCATTCAGCTGTTTCTAAGCTGCCTGTTCTTGGTTAATATTGCTGTATGGGGCTCAAGTGTCATGTCATCTGTGTGAGCTGGCGTTGTGACAGACACAGTGTGTAATCCCCGCCTGTCCATTCAGACCCGGGCAGGCTGATCACGCCTGCACCACCCAGATAACACGGAACAAGACCTTCCATCAGAACCATGTTTAAAGAACCCCCACACCAAAATGAAAAGAAAAAAACACCAAAAGTCAGAGACCAGAGAGACTAGAGAGACCAGAGAGACTAGGGAGAGAACAGAGAGACTAGGGAGACTAGAGAGACCAGAGAGAGACCCGAGAGACTAGAGAGAGACCAGAAAGACTAGAGAGACCTGAGAGAGACAAGAGAGAGACCAGAGAGAGACCAGATATACCCCCCATACCTCCATCCTGTGGCTCACAGGACAATGTCTGTTTCTAACATCCTCCTTCTCCCCCTTTTCCTTCCTCACCCCTCTTCTACCTTGTCTTCTCCTTCTCTCACCTTCTCTCCTATCACCTTCTCTCCTATCACCTTCTCCTCTCCTTCCCCTCTCCTTCTCCTCTCCTTCTCTCCTATCACCTTCTCTCCTATCACCTTCTTCTCTCCTTCCCCTCTCCTTCTCCTCTCCTTCTCTCCTATCACCTTCTCTCCTATCACCTTCTCCTCTCCTTCCCCTCTCCTCACCCCCCCTCCTCCTCAGACTACAGATATGGTGTTCTGTATGAAGGTGTTTATGAGTGCAGGTACAAGCACGATGGTTTTTTTCTGAAGTGCGGAGCGATGGAAACGCTTTCCCTCCTCCCATTGGCCAACGCTAGCCGGGCTTCCTGTTGCCGCACGGATGCTGTTGCCATGGTTACGACACTGGCTGCTAGCGAGTCATAGCTCCATCTGTCTCCTGTGCCAGGCGGGCACTCAAACACACACACTGTCTTCATCAATTTACCAAGAAGGACTGGAAGGTGGATGAGGGAGGGGCGGTGAGTAGGAAGGGGGAGGAGAGGAGATGAGGGATGGGGAGGAGGAGGGGGGAGGAAGGAGGAGGAGGATGAGAGGGATGGGGAGGGAGGAGGAGGGGGGAGGATGAGAGAGGAGGGGTCTGTGATGGACACTGTAAGGATGCTTACAGGTGTGTGTGTGTCTGTGTGGGAGTGGGGATGAATGGGAGTGTATATGTGTGCATTGCGATAGAGAGAGAGGTAGACAGAGAGGTGGAGTTAGTGAGAGAAAAGTAGAGACAGGGAGAGATGTAAATAAAGGGAAGTAAAGACAGACAGGTAGATAGAAAGAAGCAGAGGTGGGGAGAGACATTTATAAAGAGGAGGAAAACAAGCTACTGAGAGGAGAGACAGAGAAAAGTAAAGAGAGAGAGAAGTAGAGAAAGAAGGAGAGACAGAAGTAGGGGGGGTCAGGTTGCAAAATTACATTGTGTATATCCCTGTAAGTAGAGAGAGAGAGAGAAAGAGAAGGATTTAGAGAAAGAAGGAGAGAGAGATAAGTAGAGAGAGACAGCAATGTGATGTGAGGACATCATCGTGTCGTGGAGAACTGAAACAGACATGCTGGAACCCCCTGCATCTCTCCCTCCTCCTCTTTCCCTCCTCCTGTTTTTCCCCTCCTCTCTCCCTCCTCTTCCCCTCTCCTTCCTCCTCTCTCCCTCCTCCTCCCCTCTCCCTCCTCCTCCCCTCTCTCCTCTCCTTCCTCCTCCCCTCCTCCTCTCTCCCTCCTCCTCCCCTCTCTCCTCTCCCTCCTCCCCTCTCTCCTCTCATTCCTCCTCCCCTCCCCCTCTCTTCCTCCTCCTCTCTTCCTCCTCTCTCCCTCCTCCTCCCCTCTCTCCTCTCCTTCCTCCTCTCTCCCTCCTCCTCCCCTCTCTCCTCTCCCTCCTCCTCCCCTCTCTCCTCTCCCTCCTCCTCTCTTCCTCCTCCTCCCCTCCTCCTCTCTTCCTCCTCTCTCCGTCCTCCTCCCCTCTCTCCCTCCTCCTCCCCTCCTCCTCTCTCCCTCCTCCTCTCTCCCTCCTCCTCCCCTCTCTCCTCTTTCCCTCCTCCTGTTTTTCCCCTCCTCCTCTCTCCCTCCTCCTCTCTCCCTCCTCCTCCCCTCTCTCCTCTCCCTCCTCCTCTCTCCCTCTTCCTCCTCTCTCCCTCTCCTGTCCCTCCTCCTCTCTCCCTCCTCCTCCCCTCCTCCTCTCTCCCTCTTCCTCCCTTCCTCCTCTCTTCCTCCTCTCCCTCCTCTTCTCTCCCTCCTCCTCTCTTCCTCCTCTCTCCCTCCTCCTCTCTTCCTCCTCTCTCCCTCCTCCTCTCTCCCTCCTCTCTCCCTCTCCCTCCCCTCCTCCTCTCTCCCTCCTCCTCTCTTACTCCTCTCTCCCTCCTCCTCCCCTCTCTCCTCTCCTTCCTCCTCTCTCCCTCCTCCTCTCTTCCTCCTCTCTCCCTCCTCCTCTCTTCCTCCTCTCTCCCTCTCCCTCCCCTCCTCCTCTCTCCCTCCTCCTCTCTCCCTCCTCCTCCCCTCTATCCTCTCCTTCCTCCTCTCTCCATCCTTCTCCCCTCCTCCTCTCTTCCTCCTCTCTCCCTCCTCCTCCTCTCTCCCTCCTCCTCCCCTTCCTCCTCTCTCCCTCCTCCTCCCCTCCCCCTCTCTTCCTCCTCTCTTCCTCCTCTCTCCCTCCTCTCCCTCCCTTCTCCTCCCCTCCTCCTCCTCTCTTCCTCCTCTCTCCCTCTCCTCTCCCTCCTCTTCCCCTCCTCCCTCCTCCTCCTCTCTTCCTCCTCTCTCCCTCTCCTCTCCCTCCTCCTCCTCTCTCCCTCCTCCTCCCCTCCTCCTCTCTTCCTCCTCTCTCCCTCCTCCTCCCCTCTCTCCTCTCCTTCCTCCTCTTCCTCTCCCACCCTGCCATGTTACCATGGTTACTCCTAGACACCATACGCTCCAGGAAGACAGAGGGTGGGACACGGGGCTATATATCCCATTCCTCACATGGCTGCGAGTGTGTGTGTGTGGGATAGAGAGGGAAGGAAGGAGGGAGGGAAAATAACGACCATAAAGTCACATTCATGCTGATTTCCAACCTTTCATGAACACATTCGCTCATCTCTAGGAGAGGCACATGTGGGAATAAAACAGACCATTTTGCTAATTGGAACTGAGAATTATGCATTTTCTGTAATAATTATGAAAATGTGCACTACTACAATGACTATTCCCGCAACCACAGGTAGTATGGCTGCTAAAAGAGTCCCTTATCCAGGATCCAGTGTTTGACTGAAGAGCTCAGACATACAGTCTGACTGGAGGGTTCAGACATACAGTCTGACTGGAAAGCTCAGACCTACAGTCTGACTGGAGAGCTCAGACCTACAGTCTGACAGGAGAGTTCAGACCTACAGTCTGACTGGAGAGCTCAGACCTACAGTCTGACAGGAGAGTTCAGACCTACAGTCTGACTGGAGAGCTCAGACCTAGTCTGACTGGAGGGTTCAGACCTACAGTCTGACAGGAGAGTTCAGACCTACAGTCTGACTGGAAAGCTCAGACCTACAGTCTAACTGGAGAGCTCAGACCTACAGTCTGACTGGAGGGTTCAGACCTACAGTCTGACTGGACAGCTCAGACCTACAGTCTGACTGGACAGCTCAGACCTACAGTCGTGGCCATAAGTTTTGGCAGTGACGCACTTTTTTTGTTTTGCAAAGTCTGCTGGTTCAGTATTTGAGGGATATGTTTCTATGAAATACTGGAAAACAATAATGCACATTTCATAGGTTTAAACATTTTTTGGGGGCAACATCTTTCAATATATGTAAATAGTCCCCTCTTTAACAGCAAAAAATCTGCTCTTAAAATCGAATCAGAATGAAAGTGATTTCACCTGGCTAGAACTAGTTCATACATTCCCTTGTGCTGATAATATGACTTAGTGGAATTACATTATCAGTCATTTTCTGCCAGGGCCCAAAAACTGTGAAATGCAGGTTTATGTGGATTTTATTTAAAATCCATTTGATCATTCTGCACAATAATTCAGTAACAATGTGAATCAACACCACAACAACTGAAGCACCAAACTTTGCAAACACAAAATGCATGCCACTGCCAATACTTTTGGCAGGTAGTGTAGGTGGCTGCCAGAGAGGGAGAGAGGGAGACAGAGAGAGAGGGTGAGGGAAACAGAGAGAGAGAGGGTGAGGGAGACAGAGAGAGAGAGAGAGGGTGAGGGAGAGAAGAAGAGAGAGAGATATTCTGAGAGCGGGAGACAGAGAGAGAGGGTGAGGGAGACAGAGAGACAGAGAGAGAGAGAGGGTGAGGGAGAGAAGAGAGAGAGAGGGAGAGAAGAGAGAGAGAGAGAAGAGAGAGAGATTCCAAGGTTCCAAGGAGTCAACAGCTGTTAACTGTCAGCTGTCCAGTTTTCCATACATAAGAGATATCTTTATACCTAGTTATACAAGAAAAAAAGGTGGAGAACAGTATAGGAACACATACTGAACAAGTTGGACATCTTTATAAGCAAAAGGACAGAAGAAAAATACAGTAATTTGAAGAACTCCACAGCAAGCTAGCAAGCTAACAGTTCACCTTCGTCTCCATGACAACGCAGTGAGTTGTTGTCAAACAAATCAGAGCAAACTAGTTAGAATAACTAACTGAAAAAAAGTGAAATACAGACAATTGAATATCCCCTTAAATGTACTAGAATATGGATTCCCTCCCCCCTGGTATGGAGGCAATATCCATACTATATCCAAAGGATATTACTAATGAGAATGGCCGAAAACAATACAAACAAAAGCTTCTAAAAAACAACCCAGAGACACTATGCCGACTCCTACAAAATTGGAGATGTCAGCAACCTAATCTTCTACAGTGACCAGCCCCCCTCCTGAAGGCCTTATAGAGACCACACAGACTCCCGTGGAAGTCGACGCCAGTGACGAGAGGATGTCTAAACTCTGCGCCTCTTTAATGGACATGAGAGAGAGATTCACGGGACTAGAAATTGAACTTGTTGAAATGAGAGAACTCATCAACACACTACAAACATCACAGACAAAAAACACTGAAAAACAGAGAAAAGTGCCTGTAAGCAATCACCAAGAAGCAGAGGAAAGAAGGGACGACCTCAAGAGAGAAGTGTCTGCACTAAGGATAGAAATGAAAGAACTACAGGAAGAAAGGTTGAGCTATCAGGCCCAGCTGACGGCAATGAGAGAAGAGATAAGAGAGCTGAGGCAAGAAAAAGAGCCAAGAACAAACCAACCCACCTCTGACCTTGACAATAACCTCGACAATATGGGACAAATCAATCTGGACCAACTGAACTCCGCCCCTTGCATAGAACACAACAACCATACCGAGGCCACACCACCTACAGAGGACACACACATTCCAGAAATAGTGCTCCTAATCGACTCGAATGGGAAGTACATAGAAGAAAAAAATCTCTTCCCGAAACAAGTTACAAAACTCTGGTGTCCAAACATCCAGGGTGCCCTTCACCTGCTGAATGAAGAAAAGATAGGATCCCCCAGTCACATAATTATTCATACGGGTACTAACGACTTAAGAATACTGCAAGATAAAGTGGCCACTGCACTTAAAGGTGTGATAGAGAAAGCCACACACACTTTCCCTAACTCAAGAGTAGTGATCTCTACGCTGCTACCAAGAAAAGACTTCCACCCTGCCACCATCCAGAGGATTAATGCCAGCATATCCAGAGACTGTGCACTCAAGCCTAACGTCCAACTGGCCCACCACCCCACACTTGATCTTGACTGTATGACCAAGTACACCTTTACAAATCAGTCATTCCTACCTTCGCCAAGACACTCAAAGATGTAGCGCTCAATCGAAACCCCAACAACTCCCATAGGAGAAGCATAAGGCCACACAGCCCAACCAGAGCAAGGAGAAGTCTTCCTGGAGCTACAACCAGAACAAGGAGAAGTCTTCCTGGAGCTACAACAAGAGGAGCTGCACACAGAGGACCTACAGCCAGAAACCCCCCCACAAGACTACAGCACCACCAGACAGACAGACAGACTCCATCAGGACCAGAATACCTACCGTCACAGAGTCCCCACCTCCCGATCCATTCTACCCAAACCAACCCTGGTCAGACCCAATATCCTCCCCCCCTGAACCTACCTGATCCTCCCCAGTGCACCCTCTACAACCCATCCACAGAACAACAAGAGCCCAATCCTGGCCGCCATAGCTACGCTCAAGCTGTGAGTAGAGCAACACACCAAGCCCCATCATCCTGCGAGATGAGGAACATTCAACAGATGCTCAGCATGCTCTGCCAGCATCTTATAGCATAATAACAACAAAATATTAGAAATACCTTATGAATTACAAAGCTTTTACTATATCATGCTGGAATATACAAGGACTGAGGTCCTCTACTTTTGGCCTTAAGAGCAGAAACCCAGATTTTAGTAAAGAAGTAAAAAACATAGACATAATTATCCTACAGGAAACTTGGAGTAGAGGTGATGAACCTACTGGTTGCCCCCTAGGCTATAAAGAACTAATAATCCCATCCACTAAATTACCAAGAGTTAGACAGGGAAGGGACTCAGGAGGTATACTCATTTGGTATAAGTCAGACCTAAGTCATGTCATTAAATTTATCAAAAAAGGAACATTTCACATTTGGATTGAAATAGATTGCAAAATACTCTCAAATGAGAGAAATGTCTTCTTATGTGCCATCTATATACCCCCAGTAGAATCCCCCTATTTTAAAGAAGAGAGCTTCTCCATATTAAAAAAAGAGATAAGCAACTTCCAAAGCCAGGGAAATGTAATGCTTTGTGGTGACCTAAACTCCAGAACTGGAGAACAACCAGACATCCTTTGCAACCAAGGGGATAAGCATCTACCTGGTGGAGACAGCCTCAGCTTCCCTAGGTGCCCAGTGAGACTCAACTACGACAAAATAACTAACAGAAACGGGTCTCAACTACTACAACTGTGTCGCACCCTTGGTCTCTATATAGTCAATGGTAGGCTAAGAGGGGACTCTTACGGAAGGTACACCTTCAGCTCATCTATTGGCAGTAGTACTGTGGACTACTGTATCACAGAACTCAGCCCAGAGTCTCTCAGAGCATTCACAGTAAGCCCATCCACCCCCCTATCAGACCACAGCAAAATCACACTGTATATGAACAAAGAATTAATTAATCAAGATTCATCTAAAACAAGCAATCTACATAGCATTAGTAATCGTTACCGATGGCGGAAAGATAGCCAAGAAACCTATCAGGATGCTATCCACCAGCCACAAGTACAATCTCTATTGGATAATTTCTTAAACAAAACATTCCCCTGTAATAGTGAAGGTGTCAATGTAGCAATAGAGAACATAAACAACATATTTGATATATCTGCCTCTCTATCTAATCTTAAAACCTCAAACAAAAAACCCAAAAAGGCCAATAATTATAAAGAAAAATGGTTTGACGAGGAATGTAAAAGCATGAGGAAGATACTGAGAAATGTATCTAACCAGAAACACAGAGACCCAGATAACCAGGCACTACGCCATCACTATGGCATAACACTTAAAGAGTATAAAAACATACTAAGGAAAAAGAAGGAACAATGTATCACAGAACAGCTCAATGTAATTGAAGAATCTATTCAATCAAATGTTTTTTGGGAAAACTGGAACAGACTATATAAACAACAACATGAAGAATTACCAATTCAAAATGGGGATATATGGATTAACCACTTCTCCAAGCTTTTCATGTACATAGATAAGAACCCAGAACAAAAACACATACACGATAAGCTCCAATTACTTGAATCTGCAATTAAGAATTACCAGAACCCTCTTGACTTTTCAATAACATTGAACGAACTACAAGATAAAATACAAAACCTAAAATCCAATAAAGCCTGCGGTGTTGATGGTATACTAAACGAAATGATCAAATTTACGGATGACAAATTTAAATTGGCCATACTAAAACTTTTTAACACCATCCTCAGTTCTGGTGTATTCCCTAAAGTCTGGAACCAAGGTCTGATCACCCCAATATTTAAAAATGGAGACAAATTCGATCCCAATAATTACCGTGGGATATGTGTCAACAGCAGACTGGGTAAAATCCTCTGTAGCATTATTAATAACAGACTCCTGCACTTTCTCAGCGAAAACAATATACTGAGCAAATGTCAAATTGGCTTTCTACCAAATTTCCGTACATCGGATCATATATTCACTCTACAAACAATTGTCGACCAACAAATTAACCAAAACAAGAATAAAATCTTCTCTTGCTTTGTTGATTTCCAAAAAGCATTTGACTCAATCTGGCATGAAGGCCTTTTATATAAACTGATAGAGAGCGGAGTCGGGGGGAAAACATATGACCTCATAAAATCAATGTACACAAATACCAAGTGTGCAGTCAAAATTGGACAAAGGCATACAGACTTCTTTGTCCAAGGTCGAGGAGTAAGACAGGGATGCAGTCTGAGTCCCACCCTCTTTAATATCTACATAAATGGTCTGGCGAGGGAACTAGAACAGTCTGTAGCACCTGGAATGCCTCTCCTGGACACAGAGGTCAAATGCCTCCTCTTTGCAGACGACCTTGTGCTTCTGTCCCCAACCAAGGAGGGACTACAGCAACATCTAGACCTGCTGCACAGATTCTGTCAAAATTGGGCCCTAACAGTCAATCTAAAAAAGACTAAAATTCTTGTTTTCCAAAAAAGAACCAGAAATCAGGATCCCAAATATCGATTCCTCCTGGGAACCAACCAATTAGAATACACCAAAAATTATACTTACCTTGGTCTAAACATCAGCACCACAGGCCACTTCCAAAAAGCGGCAAATGACCTGAGAGACAAGGCACGAAGGGCTTTTTACGCCATCAAAAGAAATGTTAAAATTGACATCCCAATCAAAATCTGGCTTAAAATTATTGAATCCATTATAGAACCCATTGCCATATATGGCTGTGAAATCTGGGGCCCACCTACTAACCAAGAATTCGCCAAGTGGGACAAACACCCCATAGAAAGCCTGCACGCAGAATTCTGTAAAAACATATTAAGAGTTCAACGCAAAACCCCAAACAATGCCTGCAGAGCTGAATTAGGAGTGTATCCTTTAATCATCAAAATACAAAAAAGAGCAACTAAATTCTACCTACACCTTAGCCAAAGTGATGAAAATACCTTCCACCACAAAGCCCTTCTATACCAAAAGATGAAGCCAGATAAGAGTCCTCTCATCCAGCTAGTCCAGAGGCTCTGCTCACCAAACCCCACAGAGCCTCAAGACAGCAGCCACCTTATTAATCCAAAACAAATAGCAAAACAGCAAAAAGAAAAGTACATTGTTTATTGGAAAGAAGTTACACTAAAGCAAAATAAATTAGAATGCTATTTGAATCTAAAAAGACAGTACACAATGGCAGAATACCTGATCACTGTGTCTGAACCAAAAATAAGGAAGACATTAACTAAATACAGACTCAGTGAGCACAGCCTGGCCATAGAGACAGGCCGTCACAGGCAGACATGGCTGCCCAGAGAAGAGAGGCTGTGCTCTGTCTGCCCACAGGGAGAAGTGGAGACAGAGCTCCACTTCCTAACAGAATGTGACCACTATACAGACATTCGAACCAAATACTTCCCCAAAATTACCAGCATATACAAGGAATTTGAAAATGTAACAAATAGAGAGAGACTGGTTTATTTATTGGGAGAAAAACCTAACTGCTGTATTTTAGCAGCAAAGTATGTATCAGCCTGTCATGGCCTTAGAGAAAGCCGCAATGAGGACAATTTATAATATGGCAAACATAACATGTTTTAATTTTTGTTTTAATATTTTGTTTAAATTTTACTGTAATTTTTCAGAATTTCAAATTTAGTATTAGATTTTTACTATTATTATTATCATTATATAACCTGTATGTGCGTATGTATGTATATGTATGGGTATATGTGTGTATATATACGTGTGGGTGTGTATACATGTGTGTATGCGTACACATATATATATGTATATATACATATGTGTGTGTGTATCTATTTACTTATTTATACCGATTATTTGGCAACATTAATAATATACCAACTTGAATAATAATAACATGGATACAAGTTGTACACCTGTGTGGTGTAGATACACTGTATATGTTAAACTGCCGTGTGTGTCTCTGTATGTGAGTGTGTGAAATATAAGTATATATAAGGCCATGATTTACATTGATTAATATTTCTGTAATTCTACCGTTGCTTTGGCAATATGAACAATTGTTGTTTTCATGCCAATAAAGCCCTTTGAACTGAACTGATATTCTGAGAGGGAGACAGAGAGACAGAGAAAGAGACAGAGAGAGAGAGACAGAGAGAGGATGAGGGAGAGAAGAAGAGAGAGAGAGATATTCTGAGAGAGGGAGACAGAGAGAGAGAGAGAGAGAGAGAGAGAGAGAGAGAGAGAGAGAGGGTGAGGGAGACAGAGAGACAGACAGAGAGACAGAGAGAGAGAGGGTGAGGGAGAGAAGAAGAGAGAGAGACAGAGAGAGAGAGGGTGAGAAGAAGAGAGAGAGAGAGAGAGAGAGAGAGAGGGTGAGGGAGAGAAGAATGATACAAGGGAGATATTCTGTGTAGCTCCACTAAGGAAGATGTACTATATGGGACTCAAACGATTGATTTCTTCTTTTTCTTAGACTTGTGTGTTTTGTTGAGGTGTGTGTTGGTGTCCGCGTGTCTGTGTGTGTATGTGATTCTGTGTGTGGGTCTCTGTGTGGGTCTGTGTGTGTGTGTGTATCCTTGTGTCTGTGTTGTACACACATTGCTGTTCCATTAATTTGTACCATATTTGTGGCCACTAAGCAGGACTGGAGCAACCAGTCTGGTGTCAGGTCCTGATAAAAAAAACCTTCATGTATGAGGCAGCTGGTTACAGAGTAACACAGAGTAACACAGAGTAACACAGAGTAATACAGAGTATCCACACATCTAAAACCTGGAGAAAGTCTCTATGAAGTGAACATGTATACTGTATGAGGGTTAAACCATTATCCTGTGATCCATCACAACCAGGCGGGTATTCCAGAAAGCGGGTTTAGTGAAAACCCTGAGTATGGGAACCCTGAGATGAGGGAAACTCTGGGTTTTCCGTTCCAGAAAGAGAGGTAACGCAAACTTTTGGTCAGTGTCCATGGTGACTGACTCTGTGAACCTAACCTGCTCGCTAGCAGGTTTCAATAACAAACTCTGCATTTCTATCTATCCCCTCCCACTTTCTGAGCCTGATAGCATTGGCAGACATGGGGTGTCCTTTCCTGGTTCAGCCGACCGATCTCAAACAAAATGTAATTCACTTAGTTATACGTTGGGAGAGGATCATAAGACGGCGATTCGATGTGCTTTAATTCCCTGATGAATACCTAGGTTAACGTTACCGTTTCCCGTCACACTCCGTAATTTATTTTTAGCAATATTCTCAGCCCTTACATCGCTAATGTTACACACCATGGACGTGCACTCATAACCGACCAAATGCTTTTTGGCTGTGAAATAAAGACAAATCATTGAAATTTGATTTGGTTTTCTTCATTGCCTACAAATATAAATCAAACAATGAGAATTTATGCTATTGTTCCCACAATTAACATTATTCACCTGTGACCATGCACCCTCCTGTAACTGGTGTTCCAGCAAATACATTTCAAGATTAGCCTTTATTCTTCTGCCCTAAGTACACCATCTCTTGGTCAGTGTTTGGCACTTGCTTTATGAGATGCAGTTTGTACAACTCCTTCACTGGTAACTGGGAATACACGAGATTACATTAAATTCAACAGTTCCTCATGCAGAATTCACCTGCCATTAACTGAACATCTCACTATGTTCAGCTTCCATGCTCTGTTCAACAGGATCACAATGTGCAAATAGTTTTCTATTCATTATTCTCATCATTTCAGTGTAACTGAAAATTCCACACAAGCCTGTAAATAAAAGCAGGCTACATGTGGAGAGAACTACCAGCAGCTACCATACTTAGGCATCTCTGCATCCATCTCTGCTGAAGCAGTCAATGTCTCTTCATCTTAATCATCATCATCCTGTGATGTAAAGCATTCTGTTTGGGGTTACTGCTACTACAAGTTGAAATAAGCACCAACTGATATTTACTCTGTATCATGTCAGATATGTTTTAAACCAAGGTGACGTAGGCTACAACCACAAGCTTATAGGCCTAAGCCTATATACAAGCTTAGGCTTGTATATGCCTTACCTGTTCGTAGTATGTCTTTATATTTACAGTAATAGGCCTATAACATTTAACATGCTATTTTATTAAGTCCACCCTTATTTCACCTGTAATATTAACGGACAGTGTGGTTAAATGTTCAATGTATGGACTGGCTACTGCATTTAAATGTATGCATTGACTCGGCCAGCAATTGTCTCCCACGCCAATTGTAACACTTATAAAAGTACCTGATGGAACTTCTTAAAGATAGATCTAAAGTCAACTATTCAGCCTAGGTTCTACCACAGAGCCTTAAAATGTGAATAATGATGACTCAACAAGGTTCGACTTTAGTTTATGAAAGCATGTATTGTTCCTTGTTTCCCCTTTAAAGAAAAGAAAATAACCTTAACTAGAGAGGGTACAATTTCTGGGGAAATTGTAGGGTGTGCTTGCTTGCGTCGGTTGCACAGGGGTCCGTTTTTGAATGACATTTTTACAACTGATATTTCTGTATATGTTATATAAAAATGCATACTTATTATTTATAAAGATTACATAGATTTAAAAGCATATTTTTTTTGCTGCTAATTTACAACTGAAATAACGAGTGAAGTGTAGAATGAAATAGATGTCTTCTCATTTCCCCTGCAAGAGGCAGCCTCATCGTTGAATCAAAACTAATAAATTTGGCAGACCGGTGTAAAAATTGACCTAATCTCTATGATTTAAACGTCATTTTAAGTTTTTCCCTTCTCATGATATTTTCAGGCATTTAGCCTACTCATTGCATTCATTCATTAATAAAGAACCCCCTTTGAAGATTATTCTACGACGTTACCCGGCAGTAGAAGATGGAATCGCGATTCAAACAGTACCATCTGCTAACTGAAAATATGCCCCCAAAACGTAAATAAGCTTGACATTTATTTAGTGGAAAATCGCTCATTTATAAAAAGCTCACTGGTAGCGATCATTGTCAGTAACAACGCAAAATGCGATATAGCCCTGTGTGGAGAAGCTGCCCCGGTAAATTCTACTACTACGGCACAGTACTAGACTACTGCTGTGTTCGTCTTGGTAGCGATTGCGTTGGTTGAATTGGATGTAACGTTCCGTTGTACGGTTTAAGCTGAAATTAATTATTTTCATGAACAGATTGACAACGTTTAGACTGTGGCAATGAAGTTCAGGTTAGTAGTTAGATAGACTTTTGATTTAAGTAAGGGGAGTGCCGAACATGTTCTGTCACCGTTTGACTTCCTAAACAGCTGTGTAAGTTAGATGTTTTAGTCGTGTGTCTCGCGTAAGCTACAGCGTTGCAGTGAGCTACACTGGTTTGAAACCACAGGTAATGGTAATTTCACCAACAAATCGTTTACTAATGTCAGAATAAATCCTACAACGAAAATGTATATGTGAGGAATGTTTATTTTAATGATTGAAAACAGATAACGCTACATCATAGACCACTGTAGTATGTGTTGCCCGGGCAACACAGGCTAATGTCATGATGCTAATACTTCAGTGAAATAGTAGACTACTGTTTCCGAAAGTAGATGTACTTCCTTAATAATATCAGCTTATACTGTACATTACACATCACAATTGTGTGTCATATCACAAAGTAAAATGAGTAAATAGTTATCACCCTGGCCTCTTTGCTTGTGGCGTTTCTGCAGCTGCCTTGCAGTAAAGCTATAGTTAGCCTAGCTATCCCCCAAGTTAACAGATGCGAAACTAATGTTCTGCCAAAGGTAGTCACGCGTGTTTTCGTGACGTTAGTGACGTTAGTAACGTCAGTGACTGTGGCTAGCAAATTAGCCACCGTTAGCTTCACTTTTCGCCACAAAAACTTAACTTAAGCCCAAACCATGCAACGGAACGTAAATTCCAATAGAAACAACTCAATCGCTACCAAGACGAAACTTTTGACACCTACGTTGTCTATGTAGGACAAATATTGACTGAGTTTTAGGGGGGCAAAAAGAAATAAAATAATAATAATAATATATATGTGAGAGAACAAAGGTTGTGCTCTCGCCGAAGGCTTGAGCACACCCAATTAAACCAAAGATGTTGAGTAATGTATCACTCAATTACAATTTACATGTACAGTTACTGTGAACAAGGATACTGGCCACATATCCTATCCGCAGACAAATACATTAGCTGTTCTTACCAAATTGAAATAAACAAAATAAATCTAGATGTCACAAAAACACAATACTTCAATTCACAAAGAACACAACAATGACTAGACTATGACAATCATTGTCATTTAAGTTCACATGAGTGATGTGGAGTATCGTAATGAAAATACTCTTGGTTTGTTGCACTATGTGGTGCAATTGTGGTTGGTATAGATTCCTACCACACCGGAGTACAATAGTTTTTAAGGCAGTCCCTTCCGAGGAAAGATGAATCTTCGCATGCAATCTCCGTCTTTTCTCTATCCTTATGTCGGGTGGCTCGCAATCCTTGGAACGGAATCCTACACTCCTTACACTCACAAAAGACCCAACCTGTTTTACAACAGCATCAGAAGACATATATTCAAAAGGATATTCTTGAAAACTACTGTCGAACTAATAAGATAGTAAACTGGTCTAGGCATTACAGAAAATGTAACATTAAAACGACTAAACGCACGTGGAATAAAATTGCACGTGGCGTGAACAATGGCTAGCCTGGCTAACACACCGAGCAGGCTAACTTAGACATAGCAACGAAATAGCTAGCAAAAGCTATGATGAACTAGCTAGCGACACATTAATTCCCACTCACCAAATCCCAGAATCAACTACGCAGTTCTTTTCTTTATACTTATCTTATCTTTTGTCAAGATAGTATAATGTACACTACTTATTATTAAATGAATAAAACATATATCACTTGTCTTGGTTCACGTTTCAGATTTCAGCTTTCACTCTTTGTTTCAACTGCTTTTTTCTGCGTGCTCACGTTCGTTCACCTCAAGCGTGGGGAGTGAGCCTACATCACACCGTGAGCTGATTGGCATAAAGTCAAGTGCTCATCATTACATTTCTAAAACGTGATTGGCTTATTCTAAATACTTTTTACAAATGAAATATTTTGCTATAATCAACCTTTAGATTTAACCATTCAAAATAACAAATAATTTGTAACCTGGTCCTTTTTTACTGGGTTACACAATGATTTCTCCTACGCTGCTACAGCCGTGTTGCTTTTTTTGCGGAATATGTGCTCAGATTCACCATAAACAGGTATTAACACTTCTATTTGATGTGTGGTGAAGTTTTTTGCCGCCGGGTGCCATGGTGGATCCTAGTATCGGAGTTCCATTGATGTTGGCTTTTAATAGTTCTCATGCCCGCGCTTAACTCAGAGTGGACGTACTCCGAGTTAATTTAACTAATTCAAATCAGCTTTTCTGGAACCTAAAAACCGAAAACACTGTTTATCCTGTGATCCATCACAACCAGGATATCACTGTTTATCCTGTGATACATCACACCCAGGAGATCACTGTTTATCCTGTGATCCATCACAACCAGGAGATCACTGTTTATCCTGTGATACATCACAACCAGGAGATCACTGTTTATCCTGTGATCCATCAAAACCAGGAGATCACTGTTTATCCTGTGATACATCACAATCAGGAGATCACCTGTTTATCCTGTGATCCATCACAACCCGGAGATCACTGTTTATCCTGTGATCCATCACAACCAGGAGATCACCTGTTTATCCTGTGATACATCACAACCAGGAGATCACCTGTTTATCCTGTGATACATCACAATCAGGAGATCACTGTTTGTCCTGTGATACATCACAACCAGGAGATCACCTGTTTATCCTGTGATACATCACAACCAGGAGATCACTGTTTATCCTGTGATACATCACAACCAGGAGATCACTGTTTATCCTGTGATACATCACACCCAGGAGATCACCTGTTTATCCTGTGATACATCACAACCAGGGGCCCGTTCTCCGTACGTCGCTAACTCAGTTAGCTGGATTTGATTGTTGACGATTTGTCATTATCTTGGATTGTTCGGTTCTTCGAAGCTCATCCTGGACTTGCTGTCATAGCAACAGGTCCGTAAGCTTAAACCTGCTCGGGAGCAGGTTTATTTTATGTAAACACGATTAGAATGAGGCTTTACAAGCAGAGGTGATACAGGAAGTCTGTCACAGACATGTCTTGTCCGTTTTTACTACAGGAACCTGTTGCAGAAGGTGCAAGAATAATTAGCAGAATTTAACATGAAACCGAATTAATTGCTCATTGCGTGATAGATAGGCTCCTTAAGCACAGCGCGATATGCTAGCCTATACTTTTTGAGAGGATAGCCTATAGTTTTTTGTGAGGGTGTCATTTACATAATACATTTGTTGAAACCACATCATATGACATTAAAGATGATAAATGAAAATATGAAAGTATGAAAATAAAAAAAACATAGGCCTATAGCTTACTGTAATAAGCGATACAACGCGTCACTCCTCTACATTTAATTTGGTCTGCTACTTTTTGCCATCCCTCTTTCTTGGATTTTGCAGACTTTGAGGTGTTCCCTGGCGTTCTGATAAAATCTTCGAATTCGGAGTAACCTTCGACCAAGCTGTTGCTCTGTTGGTCTGTTGCGGAAAAAACAGGGCGCTCATTTTGGCCACGGTGAGCAGCCATAGACTTATGTGAGCAGCCAATAGCAGCATTGCTGATCAAGGTTTCTACTATCGATACATACCCCCTTTTAGACCAACGTATAACTCAATCCAGCTATACTAATCATAAACAACAAGGGTGTTCGAAGAACCGAATTAGCCAGATCATGATAAGCAAGATGATGTCATCTTGGATGTGTCATTTGATCTCGGATGTAATAAGCGACGTACGGAGAACGGGCCCCAGGAGATCACTGTTTATCCTGTAATACATCACAACCAGGAGATCACTGTTTATCCTGTGATACATCACACCCAGGAGATCACTGTTTATCCTGTGATACATCACACCCTGGAGATCACTGTTTATCCTGTGATACATCACAACCAGGAGATCACTGTTTATCCTGTGATACATCACAACCAGGAGATCACCTGTTTATCCTGTGATACATCACAACCAGGAGATCACTGTTTATCCTGTGATACATCACACCCAGGAGATCACTGTTTATCCTGTGATACATCACAACCAGGAGATCACTGTTTATCCTGTGATACATCACAACCAGGAGATCACTGTTTATCCTGTGATACATCACAACCAGGAGATCACTGTTTATCCTGTGATACATCACAACCAGGAGATCACTGTTTATCCTGTGATACATCACACCCAGGAGATCACTGTTTATCCTGTGATACATCACACCCTGGAGATCACTGTTTATCCTGTGATACATCACAACCAGGAGATCACTGTTTATCCTGTGATTCCTGCTGCTGAGCCTCCGAGCTGCCCTGCTTCACAGCTTCATTAATGGAGCTGCAGCTTTATGAAAACACACACTCAATTACCTCCTAGATGAGTGTGTTAGCGTGGCTGGTGTGCTACTGGGCCAGGTGACACAGACACACACATACACCGCACACACATACACACAACACTCACACAGACACCACACACACACACACACACGCGCACACACACACACACACACACACACACGACTGCCCAAATGAGATCCAGTCACACCAGCATCTCCAGCACCATTATTCATACTGCTGCCTGTATCGCCTCGGCAATATTAATGCTGCCTGCATCTCCGTGGCAATATTAATGACAAAATATAGGCGCCTATATAATTAGGCTATATATTCCAAAAAACGAAAAACAGACGCGAGATAAAGCTGTTTTCACATATTTCAGACAATTTGCTTCTTGCTCCTCTCTCCATACCTCCTCCTCTCCTCTCGTCCCCAGTGAGAAGACACTGTGCAGCAGCAGATTGATCTTGGACAGATCGATGCATATCTCCACTTCCCCCCTCGACCCTGCCACCCTTCTGCAGTTTATATACTGTCCCATAAACCTGACAACTGTCACGTTAATGTGAGCGCTAAGGCAGGGGTGCGTGTGGGGGGGGGGCAGTAAAACCTTCCTCTCCTCCGTTAGGGAAGACGAAAGGGCGGAGCAGGGCATGGTCATGTTTACAGTAGAGCATGGTTGTGTTTACAGTAGATCATGGTCGTGTTGAGTACAGTAGAGCATGGTTGTGTTTACAGTAGAGCATGGTTGTGTTTACAGTAGAGCATGGTCGTGTTGAGTACAGTAGAGCATGGTCGTGTTTACAGTAGAGCATGGTCGTGTTGAGTACAGTAGAGCATGGTCGTGTTTACAGTAGAGCATGTTTGTGTTTACAGTAGAGCATGGTCGTGTTTACAGTAGTGCATGGTCGTGTTTACAGTAGTGCATGGTCGTGTTGAGTAAAGTAGAGCATGGTCGTGTTTACAGTAGAGCATGGTCGTGTTGAGTACAGAAGAGCATGGTCGTGTTTACAGTAGTGCATGGTCGTGTTTACAGTAGAGCATGGTCGTGTTTACAGTAGTGCATGGTCGTGTTGAGTACAGTAGAGCATGGTCGTGTTGAGTACAGTAGAGCATGGTCGTGTTGAGTACAGTAGAGCATGGTCGTGAGTACAGTAGTGCATGGTCGTGTTTACAGTAGAGCATGGTCGTGTTTACAGTAGAGCGTGGTTGTGTTTACAGTAGATCATGGTCGTGTTGAGTACAGTAGAGCATGGTCGTGTTTACAGTAGAGCATGGTTGTGTTTACAGTAGAGCATGGTCGTGTTGAGTACAGTAGAGCATGGTCGTGTTTACAGTAGTGCATGGTCGTGTTGAGTACAGTAGAGCATGGTCGTGTTTACAGTAGAGCATGGTCGTGTTGAGTACAGTAGAACATGGTCGTGTTTACAGTAGAGCATGGTCGTGTTGAGTACAGTAGTGCATGGTCGTGTTTACAGTAGAGCATGGTCGTGTTTACAGTAGTGCATGGTCGTGTTGAGTACAGTAGAGCATGGTCGTGTTGAGTACAGTAGAGCATGGTCATGTTGAGTACAGTAGTGCATGGTCGTGTTTACAGTAGAGCATGGTCGTGTTTACAGTAGAGCATGGTCGTGTTGAGTACAGTAGTGCATGGTCGTGTTGAGTACAGTAGAGCATGGTCGTGTTGAGTACAGTAGAGCATGGTCGTGTTTACAGTAGAGCATGGTCGTGTTGAGTACAGTAGAGCATGGTCGTGTTGAGTACAGTAGAGCATGGTCGTGTTTACAGTAGTGCATGGTCGTGTTTACAGTAGTGCATGGTCGTGTTTACAGTAGAGCATGGTTGTGTTTACAGTAGAGCATGGTCGTGTTGAGTACAGTAGAGCATGGTCGTGTTTACAGTAGTGCATGGTCGTGTTTACAGTAGAGCATGGTTGTGTTTACAGTAGAACATAATCATGTTTACAGTAGAGCATGGTCGTGTTGAGTACAGTAGAGCATGGTCGTGTTTACAGTAGAGCATGGTCGTGTTGAGTACAGTAGAGCATGGTCGTGTTGAGTACAGTAGAGCATGGTCGTGTTTACAGTAGGGCATGGTCGTGTTGAGTACAGTAGAGCATGGTTGTGTTTACAGTAGTGCATGGTCGTGTTGAGTACAGTAGTGCATGGTCGTGTTGAGTACAGTAGTGCATGGTCGTGTTTACAGTAGAGCATGGTCGTGTTTACAGTAGTGCATGGTCGTGTTGAGTACAGTAGTGCATGGTCGTGTTGAGTACAGTAGTGCATGGTCGTGTTGAGTACAGTAGTGCATGGTCGTGTTTACAGTAGAGCATGGTCGTGTTTACAGTAGTGCATGGTCGTGTTGAGTACAGTAGAGCATGGTCGTGTTTACAGTAGTGCATGGTCGTGTTGAGTACAGTAGTGCATGGTCGTGTTGAGTACAGTAGTGCATGGTCGTGTTTACAGTAGAGCATGGTCGTGTTTACAGTAGTGCATGGTCGTGTTGAGTACAGTAGTGCATGGTCGTGTTGAGTACAGTAGTGCATGGTCGTGTTGAGTACAGTAGAGCATGGTTGTGTTTACAGTAGTGCATGGTCGTGTTGAGTACAGTAGTGCATGGTCGTGTTGGGTACAGTAGTGCATGGTCGTGTTTACAGTAGAGCATGGTCGTGTTTACAGTAGTGCATGGTCGTGTTGAGTACAGTAGTGCATGGTCGTGTTGAGTACAGTAGTGCATGGTCGTGTTTACAGTAGAGCATGGTCGTGTTGAGTACAGTAGAGCATGGTCGTGTTGAGTACAGTAGAGCATGGTCGTGTTTACAGTAGAGCATGGTCGTGTTTACAGTAGTGCATGGTTGTGTTTACAGTAGAGCATGGTCGTGTTGAGTACAGTAGAGAATGGTCGTGTTGAGTACAGTAGTGCATGGTCGTGTTTACAGTAGTGCATGGTCGTGTTTACAGTAGAGCATGGTCGTGTTTACAGTAGTGCATGGTTGTGTTTACAGTAGAGCATGGTCGTGTTTACAGTAGAGCATGTTTGTGTTTACAGTAGAGCATGGTCGTGTTTACAGTAGAGCATGGTTGTGTTTACAGTAGAGCATGGTCGTGTTGAGTACAGTAGAGCATGGTCGTGTTTACAGTAGAGCATGGTCGTGTTGAGTACAGTAGAGCATGGTCGTGTTGAGTACAGTAGAGCATGGTCGTGTTTACAGTAGGGAATGGTCGTGTTGAGTACAGTAGAGCATGGTTGTGTTTACAGTAGTGCATGGTCGTGTTGAGTACAGTAGAGCATGGTCGTGTTTACAGTAGAACATGGTCGTGTTGAGTACAGTAGTGCATGGTCGTGTTGAGTACAGTAGTGCATGGTCGTGTTTACAGTAGAGCATGGTCGTGTTTACAGTAGTGCATGGTCGTGTTGAGTACAGTAGAGCATGGTCGTGTTGAGTACAGTAGAGCATGGTCGTGTTTACAGTAGAGCATGGTCGTGTTGAGTACAGTAGTGCATGGTCGTGTTGAGTACAGTAGAGCATGGTCGTGTTGAGTACAGTAGAGCATGGTCGTGTTGAGTACAGTAGAGCATGGTCGTGTTTACAGTAGAGCATGGTCGTGTTGAGTACAGTAGTGCATGGTCGTGTTGAGTACAGTAGAGCATGGTCGTGTTGAGTACAGTAGAGCATGGTCGTGTTTACAGTAGAGCATGGTCGTGTTGAGTACAGTAGAGCATGGTCGTGTTGAGTACAGTAGAGCATGGTCGTGTTTACAGTAGTGCATGGTCGTGTTTACAGTAGAGCATGGTTGTGTTTACAGTAGAGCATGGTCGTGTTGAGTACAGTAGAGCATGGTCGTGTTTACAGTAGTGCATGGTCGTGTTTACAGTAGAGCATGGTTGTGTTTACAGTAGAACATAATCATGTTTACAGTAGAGCATGGTCGTGTTGAGTACAGTAGAGCATGGTCGTGTTTACAGTAGAGCATGGTCGTGTTGAGTACAGTAGAGCATGGTCGTGTTGAGTACAGTAGAGCATGGTCGTGTTTACAGTACGGCATGGTCGTGTTGAGTACAGTAGAGCATGGTTGTGTTTACAGTAGTGCATGGGCGTGTTGAGTACAGTAGAGCATGGTCGTGTTTACAGTAGAACATGGTCGTGTTGAGTACAGTAGTGCATGGTCGTGTTGAGTACAGTAGTGCATGGTCGTGTTTACAGTAGAGCATGGTCGTGTTTACAGTAGTGCATGGTCGTGTTGAGTACAGTAGTGCATGGTCGTGTTGAGTACAGTAGTGCATGGTCGTGTTTACAGTAGAGCATGGTCGTGTTTACAGTAGTGCATGGTCGTGTTGAGTACAGTAGAGCATGGTCGTGTTTACAGTAGAGCATGGTCGTGTTTACAGTAGTGCATGGTCGTGTTGAGTACAGTAGAGCATGGTCGTGTGTACAGTAGAGCATGGTCGTGTTTACAGTAGTGCATGGTCGTGTTGAGTACAGTAGAGCATGGTCATGTGTACAGTAGAGCATGGTCATGTTTACAGTAGAGCATGGTCGTGTTTACAGTAGAGCATGGTCGTGTTGAGTACAGTAGAGCATGGTCGTGTTTACAGTAGTGCATGGTCGTGTTGAGTACAGTAGAGCATGGTCGTGTTTACAGTAGAGCATGGTCGTGTTTACAGTAGTGCATGGTCGTGTTGAGTACAGTAGAGCATGGTCGTGTGTACAGTAGAGCATGGTCATGTTTACAGTAGAGCATGGTCGTGTTTACAGTAGTGCATGGTCGTGTTGAGTACAGTAGAGCATGGTCATGTTTACAGTAGAGCATGTTTGTGTTTACAGTAGAGCATGGTCGTGTTTACAGTAGAGCATGGTTGTGTTTACAGTAGTGCATGGTCGTGTTTACAGTAGTGCATGGTCGTGTTTACAGTAGAGCATGGTCGTGTTTACAGTAGAACATGGTCGTGTTGAGTACAGTAGTGCATGGTCGTGTTGAGTACAGTAGTGCATGGTCGTGTTTACAGTAGAGCATGGTCGTGTTTACAGTAGTGCATGGTCGTGTTGAGTACAGTAGAGCATGGTCGTGTTGAGTACAGTAGAGCATGGTCGTGTTTACAGTAGAGCATGGTCGTGTTTACAGTAGAGCATGGTCGTGTTGAGTACAGTAGAGCATGGTCGTGTTTACAGTAGTGCATGGTCGTGTTTACAGTAGAGCATGGTTGTGTTTACAGTAGAACATAATCATGTTTACAGTAGAGCATGGTCGTGTTGAGTACAGTAGAGCATGGTCGTGTTTACAGTAGAGCATGGTCGTGTTGAGTACAGTAGAGCATGGTCGTGTTGAGTACAGTAGAGCATGGTCGTGTTTACAGTAGGGCATGGTCGTGTTGAGTACAGTAGAGCATGGTTGTGTTTACAGTAGTGCATGGTCGTGTTGAGTACAGTAGAGCATGGTCGTGTTTACAGTAGAACATGGTCGTGTTGAGTACAGTAGTGCATGGTCGTGTTGAGTACAGTAGTGCATGGTCGTGTTTACAGTAGAGCATGGTCGTGTTTACAGTAGTGCATGGTCGTGTTGAGTACAGTAGTGCATGGTCGTGTTGAGTACAGTAGTGCATGGTCGTGTTTACAGTAGAGCATGGTCGTGTTTACAGTAGTGCATGGTCGTGTTGAGTACAGTAGAGCATGGTCGTGTTTACAGTAGTGCATGGTCGTGTTTACAGTAGAGCATGGTCGTGTTTACAGTAGTGCATGGTCGTGTTTACAGTAGAGCATGGTCGTGTTTACAGTAGTGCATGGTCGTGTTGAGTACAGTAGAGCATGGTCGTGTGTACAGTAGAGCATGGTCGTGTTTACAGTAGAGCATGGTCGTGTTTACAGTAGTGCATGGTCGTGTTGAGTACAGTAGAGCATGGTCGTGTGTACAGTAGAGCATGGTCGTGTTTACAGTAGTGCATGGTCGTGTTGAGTACAGTAGAGCATGGTCGTGTGTACAGTAGAGCATGGTCATGTTTACAGTAGAGCATGGTCGTGTTTACAGTAGAGCATGGTCGTGTTGAGTACAGTAGAGCATGGTCGTGTTTACAGTAGAGCATGGTCGTGTTTACAGTAGTGCATGGTCGTGTTGAGTACAGTAGAGCATGGTCGTGTGTACAGTAGAGCATGGTCATGTTTACAGTAGAGCATGGTCGTGTTTACAGTAGTGCATGGTCGTGTTGAGTACAGTAGAGCATGGTCATGTTTACAGTAGAGCATGTTTGTGTTTACAGTAGAGCATGGTCGTGTTTACAGTAGAGCATGGTTGTGTTTACAGTAGTGCATGGTCGTGTTTACAGTAGTGCATGGTCGTGTTTACAGTAGAGCATGGTTGTGTTTACAGTAGAACATAATCATGTTTACAGTAGAGCATGGTCGTGTTGAGTACAGTAGAGCATGGTCATGTTGAGTACAGTAGAGCATGGTCGTGTTTACAGTAGAACATGGTCGTGTTGAGTACAGTAGAGAATGGTCGTGTTGAGTACAGTAGTGCATGGTCGTGTTTACAGTAGTGCATGGTCGTGTTTACAGTAGAGCATGGTCGTGTTTACAGTAGTGCATGGTCGTGTTGAGTACAGTAGAGCATGGTCATGTTTACAGTAGAGCATGTTTGTGTTTACAGTAGAGCATGGTCGTGTTTACAGTAGAGCATGTTTGTGTTTACAGTAGAGCATGGTCGTGTTTACAGTAGAGCATGGTTGTGTTTACAGTAGAGCATGGTCGTGTTGAGTACAGTAGAGCATGGTCGTGTTTACAGTAGAGCATGGTCGTGTTGAGTACAGTAGAGCATGGTCGTGTTGAGTACAGTAGAGCATGGTCGTGTTTACAGTAGGGCATGGTCGTGTTGAGTACAGTAGAGCATGGTTGTGTTTACAGTAGTGCATGGTCGTGTTGAGTACAGTAGAGCATGGTCGTGTTTACAGTAGAACATGGTCGTGTTGAGTACAGTAGTGCATGGTCGTGTTGAGTACAGTAGTGCATGGTCGTGTTTACAGTAGAGCATGGTCGTGTTTACAGTAGTGCATGGTCGTGTTGAGTACAGTAGAGCATGGTCGTGTTTACAGTAGAGCATGGTCGTGTTTACAGTAGTGCATGGTCGTGTTGAGTACAGTAGAGCATGGTCGTGTTTACAGTAGAGCATGGTCATGTTTACAGTAGTGCATGGTCGTGTTGAGTACAGTAGAGCATGGTCGTGTGTACAGTAGAGCATGGTCGTGTTTACAGTAGTGCATGGTCGTGTTGAGTACAGTAGAGCATGGTCGTGTGTACAGTAGAGCATGGTCATGTTTACAGTAGAGCATGGTCGTGTTTACAGTAGAGCATGGTCGTGTTGAGTACAGTAGAGCATGGTCGTGTTGAGTACAGTAGAGCATGGTCGTGTTGAGTACAGTAGAGCATGGTCGTGTTTACAGTAGTGCATGGTCGTGTTGAGTACAGTAGAGCATGGTCGTGTTTACAGTAGAGCATGGTTGTGTTTACAGTAGTGCATGGTCGTGTTGAGTACAGTAGAGCATGGTCGTGTGTACAGTAGAGCATGGTCATGTTTACAGTAGAGCATGGTCGTGTTTACAGTAGAGCATGTTTGTGTTTACAGTAGAGCATAGAGCCCGACCGATAAAGGATTTTTAAGGCCAATACCGATACAAATATTTGGTGATTTAAAAATACGATATTCCGATATCGGCCGAAATATAAAAAAATATTTAAAAAATCCAGAAACGCGTAACAAAACAAACTGATTTCCCTAACAGTAGTTATTTGTAGTTTACATTTAGTCACTTTTAGTAGAAGTTTTTATCCAGAGCGACTACGTACAGGGACATTCCCCGAGGCAAGTAGGGTTAAGTGCCTTCCCAAGGACACAACGTCATTTGACATGGCCGGGAATCGAATCAGCAACCTTCTGATTAATAGCCTGATTCCTTAACTGCTCAGCCATCTGACTCCTGTTATTATTTCCTCACTAAAATAATATGTTAATGCAGTTTCTGATAAATTTATAAAAATACAAACGTAAGATATGAAACTTAAACTCCTTTGAACAAAAACACAATAAAAATAAATAAAAAAATGCCCAATATCGGCCGATAATATCGGCCCGCCGATATATCGGTCGGGCTGTAGTAGAGCATGGTCGTGTTTAGAGTAGAGCATGGTCGTGTTGAGTACAGTAGAGCATAGCTGTGTTTACAGTAGAGCATAGCTGTGTTTACAGTAGATTAGAGGCAGAGACATAAGCCTACAGACATAACCAAGCAGGGTTCCATCTGCAGGGAACAGCTTTTTTCTTAAATACACTTTTAAGCTCTTCTGCAATAAAAAGACAAATGAACAAACACACACAGACACACACCACAACACACCCAGACACACACCACGACACACACCACAACACAGCCATGCCTCCAGGCCCAGTGTGGGATGTGACAGGTCTACAGACAGGGCAGGAGGCAGGAACAGAGATGTGTCTATATGGATCGCAGGGTTCTTGATTACACAGGAAGAAGAAAGAGAATTTCCCTCCTCCCCACAGCTCTCTCTCTCTCTCTCTCTCTCTCTCTCTCTCTCTCTCTCTCTCTCTCTCTCTCTCTCTCTCTCCACCCCCCAGCCCCCCCCTCTCTCTCTCTCCACCCCCCAGCCCCCCCCTCTCTCTCTCTCTCCACCCCGCAGCCCCCCCCTCTCTCTCTCTCTCCAAATCCCTTTTTCTCTCTCTATCTCCATCCTCCAGCCCCCTCTCTCTCTCTCCATCCTCCAGCCCCTCTTTACTTTACCCTCCTTCTCTGTCTCTCCCTCTCTCCCATCTGTACCCAGGGCTCTGGCCGGGAGGACTACAGCTCAGGGCTGCAGCTCCCTGCCCCCTGGTGCACGCATCTTCACCCAGCAATTTCAGCAAACTACATTTCCCAGAAGGCCATAGTGATGCATAATAACACCCACTATCTCTCATTTTAGTCTCAAACTCAATTTTCATTTTCCACCAGCCTGGCATTTCTAAGCAGCTGTGGAGGTTGTGAAGGTCAGGAGAAGCACTCAGCCCCCCAACTCGCCCCCCACCCCCTTCCCCTCAGCCCCCCACCCCCTTCACCCCACCCCCTTCCCCTCAGCCCCCCACCCCCTTCACCCCAGCCTCCTTCCCCCCAGCCCCCCACCCCACCAGGACCAGATGAATCACGCTGTCACCACCAGATGTAAGACACACTTTCACATTTATTCTATTGCCTGTTCAAACCTCGACTGTAGAGCGGCTGGGTGTGAGGCAGTGGGGGATTTACTATGGAGGGGATACGCAGGGAGGGAGGGGGAAGAAGGGGGAGGGAGGGGGAAGGTAGCGGGAGAGAGAGAGAGAGGGAGGAGAGAGAAACAGACAGATGGGGGGATTCCTCCACAGTGATGGTGTGTGTGAACAAACATGATATATTTAGAGAAGTAGGTCACCTAAATTAAAGAAGGAATATCCGAGTGTTACAGAATAGAACCACCCTCCCCCTTTTCTCCTTAATCCTCCCCTCCTCCCCTCCTCCTTTCCTCCTCAACCTCCCCCTAATCCCTCCTCCCCTTCCCCCTCCACTCCTCCCATCCCCACAGACTCCAGGCATGGTGTTAATTAATTCACACCCTCAGGACTGACAGTTGGGAAAACCTTGTTCCTGAAACAAGGTATGTCTCTTGTAACCTCTCTCTCCTTCTCTCTCCCTCTCTCTCCTTCTCTCTCCCTCTCTCTCCATCTCTCTCTCTATTGCACTCTCTGTGCCTCTAAATCTCTCTCTCCATCTCCACCCCCCCTCTCTCCACTCCAGTCTGGACCCAGAAACCCAGGTACTGCAACACCCCCCCCCCAGCCCCCACCCCCCCCACCCCCACACACACCAGTACCAGGACACTTAACCTGAGTCATAAACACCTGCCTGGACACACACACACGTGAAGGTCTAACAACACTGTTATTAATGGTGATTCCAGCTCCTCATCCCCCAAGACTCTCTTAAAACACACACACACACACGTGTCCAGAGCGCCAGCAGGAAAACTGGAACCGAAATCCCATAATATTCTCCAGAAATGCTCCCCCATGCCAGGCGTGTGCTGATGTGAGGAGGCGGGAGGGCAGGGAGAAGGGTGGAGGAGAGGGGGGAGGGTGGAGGGAGGGCGGGGAGGAGGGTGGAGGAGAGGGTGGAGGGAATGGAAACAGCAGTATTGATCTCACCTCCTCTCCAGTCAGGTAGTAGGCAGACAGGAGTCCTCCAACGTAGCGGATGTTGACCTCAAACAGGGACGCCTCACCGTTCTGCAGAGAGGAGGAGAGGAGGAAAAAGGAGGAGGAGAGGAGGTGAGAGGAGGAATATGTTAGACGTGCTGGTTAAACTAGACTCAGACAGAGTGGTGGAGAAGAGCATCAATGACTGTGTGCATCTTCATGTCTGTGTGTGTCTCTCTCTGTGTGTGTGTGTCTTTGTGTCTGTGTGTGTCTCTCTGTGTGCGTGTCTTTGTGTCTGTGTGTGTCTCTGTGTGTGCGTGTCTTTGTGTCTGTGTGTCTCTCTGTGTGTGCGTGTCTTTGTGTCTGTGTGTGTCTCTGTGTGTGTGTGTCTTTGTGTCTGTGTGTCTCTCTGTGTGTGTGTGTCTTTGTGTCTGTGTGTGTCTCTCTGTGTGTGCGTGTATTTGTGTCTGTGTGTGTCTCTGTGTGTGTGTGTCTTTGTGTCTGTGTGTCTCTCTGTGTGTGCGTGTCTTTGTGTCTGTGTGTGTCTCTGTGTGTGTGCGTGTATTTGTGTCTGTGTGTGTCTCTGTGTGTGTGTGTCTGTGTGTGTCTCTCTGTGTGTGCGTGTGTCTGTGTGTGTCTCTCTGTGTGTGCGTGTCTTTGTGTCTGTGTGTGTCTCTGTGTGTGTGTGTCTTTGTGTCTGTGTGTCTGTGTGTCTGTGTGTCTGTGTGTCTGTGTGTGCGTGTCTTTGTGTCTGTGTGTCTGTGTGTCTGTGTGTCAGTGTGTCTGTGTGTGTCTCTGTGTGTGTGTGTCTTTGTGTCTGTGTGTCTGTGTGTCTGTGTGTCTGTGTGTCTGTGCATACGTGTGGATGATTATTAATAATGTAAATACAGAGAGGTTCAGCCGCTGGGCTTCTAATGCTTCTCTGGTGTGTGAAGGAACGTTCTAGATAACGTAAGCTGCTCCTGAAGGGAGACAGCCACACCAGAGAGGAGATAAGCAGAGCAGAGTCAGGTGTGTGTGTGTGTGGACATCCATCCAGGCCTCTCAGAGAACAGCCCCTCCCTCTGCAGCTGTGGGTGCTGCGATCATCCATCTCTGTGATGGTGATCCAGCTCTCTCCTGGCTGTCCTCCCCAGGCAGAGGGCTCTCTCCTGGCTCTCCTCCCCAGGCAGAGTGCTCTCTCCTGGCCGTCTTCCCCAGGCAGAGGGCTCTCTCCTGGCTGTCCTCCCCAGGCAGAGGGCTCTCTCCTGGCTGTCCTCCCCAGGCAGAGGGCTCTCTCCTGGCCCTCCTCCCCAGGCAGAGGGCTCTCTCCTGGCTGTCCTCCCCAGGCAGAGTGCTCTCTCCTGGCTGTCCTGCCCAGGCAGAGTGCTCTCTCCTGGCTGTCCTCCCCAGGCAGAGTGCTCTCTCCTGGCTGTCCTCCCCAGGCAGAGTGCTCTCTCCTGGCTCTCCTCCCCAGGCAGAGTGCTCTCTCCTGGCTGTCCTGCCCAGGCAGAGTGCTCTCTCCTGGCTGTCCTCCCCAGGCAGAGGGCTCTCTCCTGGCTCTCCTCCCCAGGCAGAGGGCTCTCTCCTGGCTGTCCTGCCCAGGCAGAGGGCTCTCTCCTGGCTGTCCTCCCCAGGCAGAGTGCTCTCTCCTGGCTCTCCTCCCCAGGCAGAGGGCTCTCTCCTGGCTCTCCTCCCCAGGCAGAGGGCTCTCTCCTGGCTGTCCTCCCCAGGCAGAGTGCTCTCTCCTGGCTGTCCTCCCCAGGCAGAGTGCTCTCTCCTGGCTCTCCTCCCCAGGCAGAGGGCTCTCTCCTGGCTGTCCTCCCCAGGCAGAGGGCCCTCTCCTGGCTGTCCTCCCCAGGCAGAGTGCTCTCTCCTGGCTGTCCTCCCCAGGCAGAGTGCTCTCTCCTGGCTCTCCTCCCCAGGCAGAGGGCTCTCTCCTGGCTGTCCTCCCCAGGCAGAGTGCTCTCTCCTGGCTGTCCTCCCCAGGCAGAGGGCCCTCTCCTGGCTGTCCTCCCCAGGCAGAGGGCTCTCTCCTGGCTCTCCTCCCCAGGCAGAGGGCTCTCTCCTGGCTGTCCTGCCCAGGCAGAGGGCTCTCTCCTGGCTGTCCTCCCCAGGCAGAGTGCTCTCTCCTGGCTGTCCTCCCCAGGCAGAGGGCTCTCTCCTGGCTCTCCTCCCCAGGCAGAGGGCTCTCTCCTGGCTGTCCTCCCCAGGCAGAGTGCTCTCTCCTGGCTGTCCTCCCCAGGCAGAGTGCTCTCTCCTGGCTGTCCTCCCCAGGCAGAGGGCTCTCTCCTGGCTCTCCTCCCCAGGCAGAGTGCTCTCTCCTGGCTGTCCTCCCCAGGCAGAGGGCCCTCTCCTGGCCGTCCTCCCCAGGCAGAGGGCTCTCTCCTGGCTGTCCTGCCCAGGCAGAGGGCTCTCTCCTGGCTGTCCTCCCCAGGCAGAGTGCTCTCTCCTGGCTGTCCTCCCCAGGCAGAGGGCTCTCTCCTGGCTCTCCTCCCCAGGCAGAGGGTTCCTTCACTGGCTCTCACACTGAGAGGTGCAGGGGTATGACAGACAGGCTCACATCACATTGAGGCTGTGATTGGTCTGAAAACCTAGAGCAAGTTTAGCAGCTCCGCTGTGATAGGTCAACACTAGCTCCCTGAGTGATCCGTCGTGGGTGGTGGTCGTCCTAACTCTTTGTAATGTGAGTCAGGATGAGAGTCCTTAGACACTACATGTATCTGCTGAAGAGACACTGTATGTCACCATAATTACAGACACTTACGCTCAACCCAGGCTGGGATGGAGGCGACACTGAGAGACCCCTTATGAAGGAAATTACTATCTGGAGAGGTGGTGATAAGGAAACTGTAATTGGGAGCTGGAGAGGGCAATTACCTCCAATCTATCTCCTGTAGACTCTGACTATAGACTCCCCCAGCACCTCACACGGCACTTACCAGGTCCTGGAGATCTGAAGATCCACCTTTATGAAACAGGCTGATCGTTGTACTTAGTCATGTGATGTGTTTATTTAGAAGATGTTTCCAAGGTGATGTAAATGGGGGGGGGGGTCTGAACCTGGAGAATACTTTTGGTGTTGGGTTTTTGGGGAAGAGAGAGATAGGGAGAGGGAGAGAGGTAGGGAGGGAGGGAGGGAGGGAGAGATAGGGAGAGGGAGAGAGAAAGGGAAAAAGAGAGGGAGAGACAGAGAGAGGGAGAAAGAGAGAGGGAGAGATTAAGGGAGAGAGAGGGAAGGAGAGAGAGAGACTTAGGTTACTGGTGTGAGGGACAACTCTCTCAAGACATCAACACTGAGGAAGGCAAACTGGCATTTCCATGGCAAAGGGACCAAGTCGCCCTGACAACCAGGGGATGAGCATGTCTCTGTAATGAAGCATGCTGGGGTCACGTTCTGACCACAGCAGAAGTTTACTGACCGAGCGGTGCGTCTGAATGCACTTCCTGACTACGTTTGGATGATGAAAACTCTGTACGAGCAGTCAGAGCACAGTGAAACTCCCAGTAGCCCGTCGGCATGTGACAGACACGTTAAGAAAGGTTGCTGTGCCGACAGGTAGAAGTGTTTATCTGTCTCTGGTGATGGAGGGTCTGACACACTGATCACACTCCCCAACTCTCCTGTAAATCCCTCAGGCCTTCAGGAGACACCTCCTTAACGCGTCTGGCATGAGAGCCGGCCTGTTTACCACACCTATAAACCTTTCTAGAAAAATACACAGTGCACTTCCTTCAACAAGATTAGATTAAAATCTTTCATTACACTTCATCAGAGATATTTTCTCAGTGTGCTTATCACAGGGAATAGAGGAGAGAAGTAAAGAAGAGGTGGAGAGGGGAGAGGAGCAGAGAAGGAAAGGATATTTATGTCTAAAACCACACATTTCAATTAGTGAAAACAGCAGAAGCGCAGAGTAAAGAACAGCTGGCCTTCCAGTATTCAGCAGGAATCAGAGCCTTGCTCTCGAGGAAAATCAATTAAATCTCCACACTGCACTATTATCAAGGGCAGAACGTGAAACACAAATAAATCTAAAGTCTTTCCCTGCAGGCTTCTCAAACAAACGCATGAAAGCTGTGTGCAAATATAATTGCTTCGCTTCTCAATGGTATTAGGCATGAAAACTGATTCAGGTGCAGGAGAATGTCTGTTGTTTTCCCTTCTCAGTCTCACAAAGCACCTCATTAGAAGAACCCACCAGGCTGTCTCTCTCCTTCCCTCTCCCCCTCCCCCCCCCCCCCCAACCTCCCCCTTCCCCCCCCTCTCCCTCTCTCTCTCTCTTTCTCTCTCTCAGTTCAGTTCAGTTCAAAGGGCTTTATTGGCATAAAAAAGAACAATTGTTCACATTGCCAAAGCAACGGTGGAATTACAGAAATATTCATCAATATAAAGAACAGCCTTATATATACTTATATTTCATACACTCACATACAGAGAGACACACACGGTCGTTCAACATATACATACGTGTAATTACACCACACAGGTGTACAACTTGTATCCATGTTATTATTATTAATGTTGCCATATTATTAATGTTCCAAATAATCGGTAAAAAAAAATAATCCATATATATACCTAGACACATACACACATATATATATGTATATCTCTCTCTCTCTCTCTCTCTCTCTCTCTCTTTCTCTCTCTCTCTGTCTCCCTCTCTCTCTCTCTCTCTCTCTCTCTCTCTCTCTCTCTCGCTCTCTCTCTCTCTCTCTCTCTCTCTCTCTCCCTCCCTCTCTCCCCATGTCGGTCAAGCTCCAGCATGTCAGGAGATCACTGCTTTACGGTCTCCATGGACACAAAAGTTTCTTCAATCTACCAATCCTGAGCATGGTAAACAGGTCACTTAGAACAAGACATACATGCTTCTGAATCCTTATACTCTGCCTGCAGGGCTATGACAGATAGGCATGCTAACGGCCCTGTTTCCTGTTCTAATTAGTCTGTACCTCCTTTAATTGTTCTCTTGGAGCTACAACAGAGGGAAATGAAATGGAGCATGCTAATGAATACATTCTTAGTTAGCAAAAAAGAAGAAAAAAAAGAAGTCTGTTATAGATTGCTGTAGTTGCTTATCTGTCGTGCGTGGCTGGGCCTGTGTTATTGACTGTGTATGACGTGTGCTCTGCTGTTGGTAGTCATTCAGCAGAGCATGGCAGAGATAGCTCTGCCCAGCCTTGACTAGGACATCAGCCTGACTGGCCTCTCTGTGTGCCAGGCTGCAAACAAGACACTAACACAAGCCCACAGTGGAGCTTTCCCACACCAATACAAAACTAATGGAATTAGTCCATTCTGATAAGTAGCTATCATTATTATTGGACAATCCACACTCTTTCTGGCTACAGCTAGCTCTCCACCTGGCTACAGCTAGCTCTCCACGCCTGGCTACAGCTAGCTCTCTCCGCCTGGCTACAGCTAGCTCTCTCCGCCTGGCTACAGCTAGCTCTCTCCGCCTGGCTACAGCTAGCTCTCTCCGCCTGGCTACAGCTAGCTCTATCCGCCTGGCTACAGCTAGCTCTCTCCGCCTGGCTACAGCTAGCTCTCTCCGCCTGGCTACAGCTAGCTCTCTCCGCCTGGCTACAGCTAGCTCTCTCCGCCTGGCTACAGCTAGCTCTCTCCGCATGGCTACAGCTAGCTCCCTCCGCCTGGCTACAGCTAGCTCTCTCCGCCTGGCTACAGCTAGCTCTATCCGCCTGGCTACAGCTAGCTCTCTCTGCCTGGCTACAGCTAGTTCTCTCCGCCTGGCTACAGCTAGCTCTCTCCGCCTGGCTACAGCTAGCTCTCTCCGCCTGGCTATAGCTAGCTCTATCCGCCTGGCTACAGCTAGCTCTCTCTGCCTGGCTACAGCTAGCTCTCTCCGCCTGGCTACAGCTAGCTCTATCCGCCTGGCTACAGCTAGCTCTCTCTGCCTGGCTAAAGCTAGCTCTCTCCGCCTGGCTACAGCTAGCTCTCTCTGCCTGGCTACAGCTAGCTCTCTCTGCCTGGCTACAGCTAGCTCTATCCGCCTGGCTACAGCTAGCTCTCTCCGCCTGGCTACAGCTATCTCTCCGCCTGGCTACAGCTAGCTCTCTCCGCCTGGCTACTCTGCCAACAGCACATAAAGCAGGGGCCTGCTTCTTTAATGTAGAGTAATTATGGTCTTGATTAGTGTCCAAACAGCTTTGGCTGTGCCAAACAGCAGCTCTAATGGCAGCCAGCACCAGGAGCATGCTAACACCTCCACAGTACAGAGAACCTTCACCCTGTAACACAGGAACACTACACACAGTAACCCTGGAACATTTCATTGCAAATAACTCTGTTAATGTCCATTTGACCATAAACTTGAACTTGACGGGGTGGTTTACTCAGAGCAGTGCTGGGGGGTGGGCCATGCGTGAGGTAACCTCATTTAGACACATTTTTATATTCACAAGAGAGGTAAACAGAAGCCATTAAAACTCTTACACAACCGCCGTTGAGGGCGGCTCCTCTGATGAAGTTAATGGAGGTCAGAGTGAGGCGCCGTCATCAGGACTGTTCCAGAAGAGACACATCAGAGCTGCTGTGGTGAACATCAGACGAGGGGGGCCGTCTCAACAACCTCACATGAAACAACAACACTAATCACACAGACCACCTGCGTGGGAGAGGAGAGAGAGAGAGAGAGAGAGAGAGAGAGAGAGGGAGGGAGGGAGGGAGGGAGGGACTTACTGATAAAACCAAACACGCACATCACCATAGTTCTAAAAGATCTAGTTTCTCATCTGGATTGACGTCACCGTGGCTACGACTAGAGCTAAGCCACCACAGTTGCGTCTCACTTTCAAATAACCAGAGAGGGCGTACGACAGCGATCAGGGAGAACACAGACTCCAATCCGCTAATCTACTGCCGAATCTAATCTGACAGCTGCTAGGCAGAGATGAAGGGACTGTCCTCCCAGTTCTCAATCCTC
Source organism: Osmerus eperlanus (assembly GCF_963692335.1). Lineage (NCBI taxonomy): Eukaryota > Metazoa > Chordata > Actinopteri > Osmeriformes > Osmeridae > Osmerus > Osmerus eperlanus. The sequence continues at coordinate 1,330,039 of NC_085024.1, forward strand.
TGTCACCTCCAGGATGGTCATCTGCACAATCTGACATCTCTCTCCAGATCTCTGCTGTCTGAACAGTCTGGCTGGAGGAGACAGCAGCCCTGGAGAGACCTCTAGTAAGAGATACTTCTATGTAGTGAGGTCAGCCAGACCAAACGGAGCCAACATCTTGCCACACCTGAAGAGTCTGATTTGATCACATCAGACAAACCTAATCAGCCCTTGTGACACCCTCAGAATGCTGATTACCCACCAAACGCCGATGTAAAGGAACCATAGAATTGGGAGGGGGACCACCCCAATCTGCATGTGAGAACCTCCTGCTAGCTTTCGAGCTTCAAAGGGCCTGCTTGAGACAACACGTCTCCAGCAACCATTTGCTCTCCGTTTTGGCGGCAATTTGAACAAAGAACATACCTTAATCAGAACTTTTGAGGAAAGTTCTTCAGACTTCACCTTTACATTTCGTCATTTAGCAGACGCTCTTATCCAGAGTGACTTACAGTAAGTACACGGACATTCCCCCCAAGGCAAGTAGGGTGAAGTGCTTGCCTAGGGACACAACGTAATTTTGCACAGCTGGGAATCGAACCGGCAACCTTCTGATTGTTAACCCGATTCCCTAACCGCTCAGCCATCTGACCCCCACCTTTACCACAAGAGTGGTATTGAATTGAATGAATTATGAGAGGGATATTTGTGTCATGTTTGTTACTTTGTTTTATTGTTGTGTTCACTGAAATCTTGATTCTAGTAACCATTCATTCTTCCTGAAAGATAACCACATCATTCTTGGTATCTACACAAAGTTATCATAATAAAACATATCATTCAACTATATTTTGTAACTGTACCAAGATGTCCAGAACAATATTTGAACAATCTTATGAGCCAGCCAGAGATCAGTTCACACCTTTGGTAGGTGTGAAGGAAGGAGGGGGGAGTTGAGAACCCAGCTTCCCCCAATCAACATCTGACCCCAGACAGGTCCTCCCTCAAACTCTGAACTGTATAAAACTCTGAGATGACAATCAATCTCTGACTCCAGCGAAACCAACCATGGCATGAACGCCATCAGGATTGGCGTTCCAAAGGACCTCGCCCAGCTCCTGAGATTCAACATTATAGTGATCGCGACACTATCTGAACGTTTCAACAGAAGAACCAAAAACGCAATTCTAATTGCGACTTCACTGAGATCCCGCAGACTCAGTCACATGACCCGGCAGCGCAGCCGCCTTTCGACTTCAGATTCTTCAAATGGACCATTGACGCAAACCGCCCTCAACCTCATTGATCAACCCCTGATCAAACGTAACTATGGCTAACGCTCTTTCCTCCCCGACATGGCATTGGCGTGAGCTCTGTTTATGATTTGTAAGGATGTAATCATTGACTGTACAATTTCTGTCTTTCTTTAAGTTAGACCATTTTATTCTGTTCATTGTTCATATCAAACCCATAATCTAACTTGTTCATACGATTTGTTTACCTTACTTGAATAAATTCATTGTAAATATATTTTGACGTGCGTGTTCACTAATGTTACGATTGGCTCTACACTTAAAACAAATTCATTCCTAAAGATGAGACTGGTTTTTACATATTAAACATAGGATCCCTTAATGTCCTAAAACCAATATTAGGGTGGTGCCTCGATACTTTATGATAAATTAAGTATTTCTATCCTAACACGTGCAAACCCCGCTAAATCTAGTAGGAGAGACCTCTAGTAAGAGATACCTGGAGTAGGAGACCTCTGGTAGGAGATACCTGGAGTAGGAGACCTCTGGTAGGAGATACCTGGAGTAGGAGACCTCTAGTAGCAGAGACCTCTAGTAGGAGATACCTGGAGTAGGAGAGACCTCTAGTAGGAGATACCTCTGGTAGGAGACCTCTAGTACGAGAGACCTTTAGTAAGAGAGACCTCTAGTAGGAGATACCTCTGGTAGGAGAGACCTCTAGTAGGAGATACCTCTGGTAGGAGAGACCTCTAGTACGAGAGACCTTTAGTAAGAGAGACCTCTAGTAGGAGATACCTCTGGTAGGAGAGACCTCTAGTAGGAGATACCTCTGGTAGGAGACCTCTAGTACGAGAGACCTTTAGTAAGAGAGACCTCTAGTAGGAGATACCTCTGGTAGGAGAGACCTCTAGTAGGAGATACCTCTGGTAGGAGAGACCTCTAGTACGAGAGACCTTTAGTAAGAGAGACCTCTAGTAGAAGATACCTCTGGTAGGAGAGACCTCTAGTAGGAGATACCTCTGGTAGGAGACCTCTAGTACGAGAGACCTTTAATAAGAGAGACCTCTAGTAGGAGAGACCTCTAGTAGGAGACTCTTCCCAGTCTCATGGCTATAGGAGAGAGGAGCATTGCTCTTCTAGATCTCTCTCTCCCAGAACACACACTCATCTCTGATCTCTCTCTCACAGAACACACACTCCTCTCTGATCTCTCTCTCCCAGAACACACACTCCTCTCTGATCTCTCTCTCCCAGAACACACACTCCTCTCTCCAGAGACTCCAGGCAGCTCCCCTCCTCTCCCCTCATTTATCTCTCTGCTGCAGTCTATCCTTCATCTGGGATTCAGCCCTGGGGGGTTCAGCGTGTGTTAGCATATGTGAGCATGTGTTAGCATGTGTTAGCATATGTGAGCATGTGTTAGCGTGTGTTAGCATGTGTTAGCTTATGTGAGCATGCGTTAGCGTGTGTTAGCATGTTTTAACATATGTGAGCGTGTGTTAGCATGTGTTAGCATGTGTGAGCATATGTGAGCATGTGTTAGCGTGTGTAGCATGTGGGGGGCTCTGCCAATCTCAAGGGTTAGATAGAGCAGTTCTCCAAGGTTTGCGCTCTCAACAAGGTCCACTCTTCCAGGAGTCTAGCAGCCGAGCATCACAATCAGGCTTTGTGGGCTGGGTTGGTATTTCCAAACGATTTTTTGAAAACACTCTCCATCTAACAACCATTTCAAAAGTACTATTGTACTGTAGGCTTTTCAAATTGATTCTCTGTACCATATTGCCACCTTGAAACTGTTGAAAATTCATCAGAAATGAAAGAAGTCAACAATGTAAAACTGAATAACGAAGGTGGCAATATCGTCATTAATATTGTCATTAATATCGTCATTTATATTGTCATTAATATTGTCATTAATATTGTCATTAATATCGTCATTTATATTGTCATTAATATTGTCATTAATATTGTCATTAATATTATCAGTCCCAATCAGGTCCAGATCAGAATATTTCTCTAGGTTGATTAGTAAGAACAAACACAACACTAAGTTCCTATTTGATACTGTTGCAAAACTCACTAAGAAAAGTACACTCTGTGTTAGTTAAGATCTCTCTCCCAATGATTTCTTAGATTTCTTTGACCAAAAAATCTATGCAATAAGGGACAAACTACAGACTAGTCCTGGAGGAGTGGCCATCAACACTGAACTTTCCCCTATACCAAGCATGCTGCATGTTGAGGCTCTCACTCACTTTAACCCTATTTCTATGGAAGCATTCATCGAGCTGATAGACTCCTCGAAACCCACTAGCTGCCTTCTCGATCCCCTCCCTGCCAAACTCTGTAGGGAACTTATCCCTATTATTGGACCACCCATGCTTAGTATTATTAATGAATCTATTGTAATTGGCCAAGTCCCCAACAATTTCAAACAAAAAACAAACCTGGATCCAGGTTGTCTTAGCAACTACAGGCCAATTTCAAATTTGCCATTTCTCTCAATTTTTTTTGAAAAGGCTGTGGCACAACAGCTCACTGAGCACCTCTCCTCAAATCAGCTTTATTAACCTCTCCAGTCTGGATTTCGTCTCCACCACAGCACTGAAACTGCATTAGCCAAGGTAGTCAATGATCTACTGTTAGCCTCTGACGCGGGTTCTATCTCTGTCCTGGTTCTTCTAGACCTAAGTGCAGCTTTTGACATGGTGGATCATGAGATTCTCTTGGAACGTATGGAGAACTATGTTGGGATTTCTGGTACGTCACTTCAGTGGTTTAGATCGTATCTATCTGATAGATCACAATATGTCCACTATGATGGCTGCTCATCCAGGAGCTCCACTGTAAAATACGGAGTACATTTATTCATTTAATTTTTTTTCATTTATTCAGAGTACCACAGGGTTCAGTTCTAGGCCCTCTGTTATTTTCACTCTATATGCTGCCTTTAGGAAACATAATTAGAAGCTCTGGGGTAAATTTTCACTGTTATGCAGATGATACTCAGCTATATATGTCTATAAAGTCTGGAGAATTTCCACATGCTATGGAAAAATGTGTTTCTAGGTTGAGAGCTTGGATGACTGCAAATTTCCTTCTTCTAAATTCGGATAAAACCGAGGTTCAAATCTTCGGTCCTAAAAAATATAGAAATAATTTTTCCAATCTGACCTTAGACCTAGACGGCGTCAAAGTCTCTCAAAGCCAGCTGGTAAAAAATTTAGGAGTCACAATGGACCCAGACCTTTCGTTTGAGTACCATATTAAGCAAATTACCAGAACTGCATTTTTCCATCTACGTAATATTGCCAAAATACGAAAATTTCTCTCAAAGGATGATGCCGAAAAACTAATACATGCATTTGTTACGTCCCGATTGGACTATTGCAATGTGTTGTTCTCTGGCCTCCCAATTACCCACCTAAAAAATTTACAGCGGGTGCAAAATGCTGCTGCTAGACTATTGACCAGAACAAGAAAGTTTGATCACATAACAACTACTCTTGTCTCTCTACACTGGCTCCCTATCCAAGCCAGAGCTGACTTCAAAGTTCTACTACTAACCTACAAATCTCTGCATGGATTGGCACCACTGTACCTCTCCGGTCTCCTTGCACCCTATTGCCCCGCAAGGACACTTAGATCTCAAGATGCCGGCTATCTGGTGGTTCCCAAAATTAAGAAAAAAACAGCTGGAGGTAGGGCGTTCTCATATAGAGCACCTCTTCTCTGGAACAAATTACCTGTCTCAATTAAGGAGTCTGATACTGTTTCGACATTTAAAATTAGGTTAAAAACGTTATTGTTTAGTCAATTCTACGACTGTTAAAGGTAAGTATGTTACTAGTTGGAGGCAACGGGGGACGGGTTGTTTTCATCCTTATTCTATAAGTATAACTTATTTTAGAGTTCTCTTCCCCTGGAAAATATTTCATGTTCCAACCGAGGGGGGCTGTCGCTGTCTTGGTGTGTGGGGCTGCATCAAATTCCCCTTTTTTGCTCTGTTAAATTGCTGCACCAGTCCACACTTGACCGGTGGGGATCTCATTCTCTTATGACTGTAACTGTTAGCTGCTCCTGGCATTCTCTAATCCCTGCTCTCCTCTCTCTGTCCCCCCCCACACACATCCCTTGTGGTGTGGGGGGTTTGAGTTGTCAGCACCTGCCCGGTCGTCGGTCAGCCAACGCTGGACCTGGTCGCGAGTTTCCTGGTCCTGTCCTACATCTATAAAGTTGAACAATGGATTTTGGTGTTTCAAAATCCATCGACACTGTATGACTATGTTTAGCCTGTGTTCTGCTCCTCTCTCTCACCAACCGTCTCTGGAGGAGGGGATCACTCTCTGAATTGCTCCTCACAAGGTTTCTTCAATTTTTTCTCCTGTTGAGAGTTTTTCTGGGAGTTTTTCCTTGTCTTCCTTGAGGGTTTAGGTTGGTTGAGGGGCAGTTCTATGGGCGTATGTGAAGCCCTCTGTGACATGCTTGCGTGTAAAAAGGGCTATACAAATACATTTGATTTGATTTGAATCATGACCCCATCTAGACCTATTGACCTCTCCTCTCCTCTCTCGTAGCAAAGGGGCTCGGCCTGCTTTCACCCCATCTCCCCTCCCCTCCCCTGCTCCCCTCCCCTCTCCAATCCCCTCCCCCTCACCCTCACCCCCCAGGCAGGCATAATATACCCCAGCAGAGCTGAACAGAGATCCTCTCCACACGACCCGCAAGGCACCACTGAAGTCTCCCTTCAGACGTCTTAACACAACTACATCTCTAGATGTGCTAATTACCCAGCCTCTGCTGCTCACTGCGTCTCTGGTGTGTGAGTTAATGGCAGAGCAGAAGCAGGGGGCGGAAGACGTCTCACAGCACAAACACAGAGCCCTGGAACAGAGATGCTCAAAGCCAGTAGTGATGGGGGGTGGGGTAGTGATGGGGGGGTGGGGTAGTGATGGGGGGTGGGGTAGTGATGGGGGGTGGGGTAGTGATGGGGGGGTGGGGTAGTGATGGGGGGGTGGGGTAGTGATGGAGTGGGTGGGGTTGTGATGGGGGGTGGGGTAGTGATGGAGTGGGTGGGGTTGTGATGGAGGGTGGGGTAGTGATGGGGTAGTGATGGGGGGGTGGGGTAGTGATGAGGGGGTGGGGTAGTAATGGGGGGTGGGGTAGTGATGGGGGGTGGGGTTGTGATGGGGGGTGGGGTAGTGATGGAGTGGGTGGGGTTGTGATGGGGGGTGGGGTAGTGATGGGGGGGTGGGGTAGTGATGGGGGGTGGGGTAGTGATGGGGGGTGGGGTAGTGATGGGGTGGGGTTGTGATGGGGGGTGGGGTAGTGATGGAGTGGGTGGGGTTGTGATGGGGGTGGGGTAGTGATGGGGGGGTGGGATAGTGATGGGGGGTGGGGTAGTGATGGGGGGGTGGGGTAGTGATGGGGGGTGGGGTAGTGATGGAGTGGGTGGGGTTGTGATGGGGGGTGGGGTAGTGATGGGGTGATGGGGTAGTGACGGGGGGTGGGGTAGTGACGGGGGGTGGGGTAGTGATGGGGGGGTGGGGTAGTGATGGGGGGTGGGGTAGTGATGGGGTGGTAGGGTAGTGATGGGGTAATGACGGGGGGTGGGGTAGTGATGGGGGGTGGGGTAGTGATGGGGGGTGGGGTTGTGATGGGGTAGTGACGGGGGGTGGGGTAGTGATGGGGGGTGGGGTAGTGATGGGGGGGTGGGGTAGTGACGGGGGGTGGGGTAGTGATGGGGGGTGGGGTAGTGATGGGGGGGTGGGGTAGTGATGGGGGGTGGGGTAGTGATGGAGTGGGTGGGGTTGTGATGGGGGGTGGGGTAGTGATGGGGTGATGGGGTAGTGACGGGGGGTGGGGTAGTGACGGGGGGTGGGGTAGTGATGGGGGGGTGGGGTAGTGATGGGGGGTGGGGTAGTGATGGGGTGGTAGGGTAGTGATGGGGTAATGACGGGGGGTGGGGTAGTGATGGGGGGTGGGGTAGTGATGGGGGGTGGGGTAGTGATGGGGGGTGGGGTAGTGATGGGGGGTGGGGTTGTGATGGGGTAGTGACGGGGGGTGGGGTAGTGATGGGGGGTGGGGTAGTGATGGGGGGGTGGGGTAGTGACGGGGGGTGGGGTAGTGATGGGGTGGTGGGGTTGTGATGGGGGGTGGGGTAGTGATGGGGTGGTAGGGTAGTGATGGGGTAGTGACGGGGGGTGGGGTAGTGATGGAGTGGGTGGGGTAGTGATGGGGGGTGGGGTTGTGATGGGGGGTGGGGTAGTGATGGGGTGGTGGGGTAGTGATGGGGGGTGGGGTAGTGATGGGGGGTGGGGTAGTGATGGGGGGGTGGGGTAGTGATGGGGGGGTGGGGTAGTGATGGGGGGTGGGGTAGTGATGGGGGGGTGGGGTAGTGATGGGGGGTGGGGTAGTGATGGGGGGTGGGGTAGTGATGGGGGGGTGGGGTAGTGATGGGGGGTGGGGTAGTGATGGGGGGGTGGGGTAGTGATGGGGGGTGGGGTAGTGATGGGGGGTGGGGTAGTGATGGGGGGGTGGGGTAGTGATGGGGGGTGGGGTAATGATGGGGGGTGGGGTAGTGATGGGGTGGTGGTGGAGTGATGGAGTGGGTGGGGTTGTGATGGGGGGTGGGGTAGTGATGGGGGGGTGGTGGAGTGATGGAGTGGGTGGGGTAGTGATGGGGGGTGGGGTAGTGATGGGGGGGTGGGGTAGTGATGGGGGGTGGGGTAGTGATGGGGTGGTGGTGGAGTGATGGAGTGGGTGGGGTTGTGATGGGGGGTGGGGTAGTGATGGGGGGGTGGTGGAGTGATGGAGTGGGTGGGGTTGTGATGGGGGGTGGGATAGTGATGGGGTGGTGGTGGAGTGATGGAGTGGGTGGGGTTGTGATGGGGGGTGGGGTAGTGATGGGGGGGTGGGGTAGTGATGGGGGGTGGGGTAGTGATGGGGGGTGGGGTAGTGATGGGGGGGTGGGGTAGTGATGGGGGGTGGGGTAGTGATGGAGTGGTGGTGGAGTGATGGGGGGGTGGGGTAGTGATGGGGTGGTGGTGGAGTGATGGAGTGGGTGGGGTAGTGATGGGGGGTGGGGTAGTGATGGGGTGGTGGTGGAGTGATGGAGTGGGTGGGGTAGTGATGGGGGGTGGGGTAGTGATGGGGTGGTGGTGGAGTGATGGAGTGGGTGGGGTAGTGATGGGGGGTGGGATAGTGATGGGGTGGTGGTGGAGTGATGGAGTGGGTGGGGTAGTGATGGGGTGGTGGGGTAGTGATGGGGGGTGGGGTAGTGATGGAGTGGTGGTGGAGTGATGGGGGGGTGGGGTAGTGATGGGGTGGTGGTGGAGTGATGGAGTGGGTGGGGTAGTGATGGGGGGTGGGGTAGTGATGGGGTGGTGGTGGAGTGATGGAGTGGGTGGGGTAGTGATGGGGGGTGGGGTAGTGATGGGGTGGTGGTGGAGTGATGGAGTGGGTGGGGTAGTGATGGGGGGTGGGATAGTGATGGGGTGGTGGTGGAGTGATGGAGTGGGTGGGGTAGTGATGGGGTGGTGGGGTAGTGATGGGGTGGTGGTGGAGTGATGGAGTGGGTGGGGTAGTGATGGGGGGTGGGATAGTGATGGGGTGGTGGTGGAGTGATGGAGTGGGTGGGGTAGTGATGGGGTGGTGGGGTAGTGATGGAGTGGGTGGGGTAGTGATGGGGTGGTGGTGGAGTGATGGAGTGGGTGGGGTAGTGATGGGGGGTGGGGTAGTGATGGAGTGGGTGGGGTAGTGATGGAGTGGGTGGGGTAGTGATGGAGTGGGTGGTGTTGTTACACTTGCCACACGAGTGACAGCTCATCCTGACAGCATCACCACAGATGGAGGTTCATAAGCTCATCCTGACAGCATCACCACAGATGGAGGTTCATACCCTTTTAATTCCAATAAAACTGTAGTGGTGTGTGTGTGCTGAGCACAGCCTGCAGGACAGGGTCAGGACACAGTCTGGAGGACAGGGCCAGGACACAGCCTGCAGGACAGGGCCAGGACACAGCCTGGAGGACAGGGCCAGGACACAGCCTGGAGGACAGGGCCAGGACACAGCCTGCAGGACAGGGCCAGGACACAGCCTGGAGGACAGGGCCAGGACACAGCCTGGAGGACAGGGCCAGGACACAGCCTGGAGGACAGGGCCAGGACACAGCCTGGAGGACAGGGCCAGGAAACAGCCTGCAGGACAGGGCCAGGACACAGCCTGCAGGACAGGGCCAGGACACAGCCTGGAGGACAGGGCCAGGACACAGCCTGGAGGACAGGGCCAGGACACAGCCTGGAGGACAGGGCCAGGACACAGCCTGGAGGACAGGGCCAGGACACAGCCTGGAGGACAGGGCCAGGACACAGCCTGCAGGACAGGGCCAGGACACAGCCTGGAGGACAGGGCCAGGACACAGCCTGCAGGACAGGGCCAGGACACAGCCTGGAGGACAGGGCCAGGACACAGCCTGGAGGACAGGGTCAGGACACAGCCTGGAGGACAGGGTCAGGACACAGCCTGCAGGACAGGGTCAGGACACAGCCTGGAGGACACAGCCTGGAGGACACAGCCTGGAGGACAGGGCCAGGAAACAGCCTGCAGGACAGGGTCAGGACACAGCCTGGAGACCAGGGTCAGGAAACAGCCTGCAGGACAGGGTCAGGACACAGCCTGCAGGACAGGGTCAGGACACAGCCTGGAGGACACAGCCTGGAGGACACAGCCTGGAGGACAGGGCCAGGAAACAGCCTGCAGGACAGGGTCAGGACACAGCCTGGAGGACAGGGCCAGGACACAGCCTGGAGGACACAGCCTGGAGGACAGGGCCAGGAAACAGCCTGCAGGACAGGGTCAGGACACAGCCTGGAGGACAGGGCCAGGACACAGCCTGGAGGACAGGGCCAGGACACAGCCTGGAGGACAGGGTCAGGACACAGCCTGGAGGACAGGGCCAGGACACAGCCTGGAGGACAGGGCCAGGACACAGCCTGCAGGACAGGGCCAGGACACAGCCTGGAGGACAGGGTCAGGACACAGCCTGCAGGACAGGGTCAGGACACAGCCTGCAGGACAGGGTCAGGACACAGCCTGGAGGACACAGCCTGGAGGACACAGCCTGGAGGACAGGGCCAGGAAACAGCCTGCAGGACAGGGTCAGGACACAGCCTGGAGACCAGGGTCAGGAAACAGCCTGCAGGACAGGGTCAGGACACAGCCTGCAGGACAGGGTCAGGACACAGCCTGGAGGACACAGCCTGGAGGACAGGGCCAGGAAACAGCCTGCAGGACAGGGTCAGGACACAGCCTGGAGACCAGGGTCAGGAAACAGCCTGCAGGACAGGGTCAGGACACAGCCTGGAGACCAGGGTCAGGACACAGCCTGGAGACCAGGGTCAGGACACAGCCTGCAGGACAGGGCCAGGACAGGAGGCTGGCCAGGGAAGCTGGCATGGCAGGCAGGTGCACCCTGGCTGTCCCCCCATCATCACCCTGTCGGGCCGGAAAGGAAGTCTATAATCACAGAATTACTCAATAAAGAGGGTGGTGGCCTCTGCCTTTCCATCTCACTGTGTCTCTTTTCATCTCCCTCTCCCCCTCTCCCTCTCTCCCTCTCCTTCTCCCTCTGAACCCCTCTCAGAGAGAAGGACACAGAGAGAGCAGAGAAAATCTCATCTCAGACTAACACAGAGCAGAGTGGATGGACAAAGGGCCAAATAGGAAGTGTTTAATTCACTCTGGAATGTTCCCTGCTGGCAGTGCATCTCCGTGGAGACGGGAGAGTGGTCCAGGTTCCGCTGAGTTCCCTGCTGATTACATAATCACGCTACACAGGCCAGTGCTCTCATGGAAGCATGCTCCTCCTCCTCATGTCTGCTCCTCCTCCTCCTCATGTCTGCTCCTCCTCCTCCTCATGTCTGCTCCTCCTCTTCATGTCTGCACCTCCTCCTCCTCATGTCTGCTCCTCCTCCTCCTCATGTCTGCTCCTCCTCCTCCTCCTCATGTCTCCTCCTCCTCCTCCTCATGTCTGCTCCTCCTCCTCCTCCTCATGTCTGCTCCTCCTCCTCCTCATGTCTGCTCCTCCTCCTCCTTATGTCTACTCCTCCTTCTCATGTCTGCTCCTCCTCCTCCTCCTCATGTCTGCTCCTCCTCCTCATGTCTGCTCCTACTCCTCCTCATGTCTACTCCTTCTCATGTCTGCTCCTCCTCCTCCTCATGTCTGCTCCTCCTCCTCCTCATGTCTGCTCCTCCTCCTCCTCCTCATGTCTGCTCCTCTTCCTCCTCATGTCTGCTCCTCCTCCTCATGTCTGCTCCTCCTCCTCCTTATGTCTACTCCTCCTTCTCATGTCTGCTCCTCCTCCTCCTTATGTCTACTCCTCCTTCTCATGTCTGCTCCTCCTCCTTCTCATGTCTGCTCCTCCTCTTCCTCCTCATGTCTGCTCCTCCTCTTCCTCCTCATGTCTGCTCCTCCTCCTCCTCATGTCTGCTCCTCCTCCTCATGTCTGCTCCTCCTCCTCATGTCTGCTCCTCCTCCTCCTTATGTCTACTCCTCCTCCTCATGTCTACTCTTCCTCCTCATGTCTGCTCCTCCTCCTCCTCATGTCTACTCCTCCTCCTCATGTCTGCTCCTCCTCCTCCTTATGTCTACTCCTCCTCCTCATGTCTGCGCCACCTACAGACAGACTCCGGAGCAGCTAGACATCATCTCAGAGGTTAGGAAAGACGTGGTTTAGAAAGTCGAGTGTAGCTGTAGACTGCTGCTGACCCCGCCCCCCCGTCCCCCCGCAGCCGGGAGGAGGAACCAATCCTACACACACCTCGGGAGGGCCACAAGCCAGGCCCCATCCTGGCACCAGACTTGACTGACAGGCCGAGGGACGAATGAGATTGCAGAGGAGCAGGTACATCAGTCAGAGGAGGGGCAGCTCTTGGTAGAGCTGGTAGGTGATTGGTCTTCAGACATGATTGACAGGTTAACTGTGTACTAAGAGGGCTGGAGTTTGGGGGGTTTACAGAGTGGGAAGCTGCTGTGTGTGATTGTCCGTTAGTGGTGATTGACAGGTGTGGTGTGTAGTGAGAGGGCGGGGCTTACAGGAAGCTGCTGTGTGTGATTGTCCGTTAGCGGTGATTGACAGGTGTGGCGTGGTGAGGGCTTACCGAGCTGAGGTCTAGGCTGGAGCGGACCCAGTCTCTGGCATCACCGTACTCCTCCAGCAGGCCCATGATGAACAGAGAGTCCAGAGAATCCACAATGGATGCTCCCCTCAGACCACCTGGAACACACAGCAGGGGGCAGCTTGAACACACACAAGCACACACACACACATACTCACACACCCCTACACAAGCACACACACACTCTCACGCACCCGCATCCACACACAAGCACACACGCACTCACACACACAGACAAATACAGACACACACAAACAGACCTGCATCTGATGCAAGACTACAGCAACTTGATGCATGAACGACTGTGATTATGATCAGGAACTGGTTTGAAGCTTGCCAAATATGCTAATATGAATCATACCTTTGGGCAACAATACACTCTTGGACCACTATGCTAGAAAACCCAGGAGGAGAGAGGAGAGGAGAGAGAGGGGGGGAGGAAAGAGGGGAGAGGAGAGAGATAGGTGATAGGAGAGGAGGAGGAGAAAGAGAGGGGAGAGAGACAGGTGATATTAAAGAGGAGGGTGAAATGAAGATGAGAGTAGAGAGAGATGACAGGAGACAGGGAGGAGAGGGAGGAGGAGGATGATATGATGTGATGGTGAGAGGAGAAAGGAGGGAGAGGAGGAGGATGATATGATGTGATGGAGAGAGGAGAGAGGAGGGAGATGGAGGAGGGAGGAGGAGGATGATATGATGTGATGTGATGGAGAGAGGAGGGAGATGGAGGAGAGAGGAGGTTTCCTGCCAGGCTGTGCTCTACCATGAGGGCAAGAGAGAGGGCCGCCATCCCATCTGACCCCTGACCCCATAGCACATGCAGGTCAGCTGACCAGCAGAAAGGGCAGGGGTTGGCATGGCTGCCAGACTGGAGATTGGAGCCATATGGAGTTCCAGTGGCCTTCTGCCCCCACAGCTGCAGTCATACATAACACAACAGCTCTGCATGTTCTACAGTTTATCTGTCTATGAACAGCCCCCCTCCCTGGGCACTATCAGACCACACTGTCCCTACTGTCTCTCCTGTCCCTACTGTCTCTCCTGTCCCTACTGTCTCTCCTGTCCCTACTGTCTCTCCTGTCCCTACTGTCTCTCCTGTCCCTACTGTCTCTCCTGTCTCCAGGTACAGCAACTCACCCCCCCTCCACACACACACACACACACACACCTCATACCATTCCACCCCAGCAATACAAGGGTGCTAAACTGGCCTTTTCAGAGAGAGGTGGAGACAGAGATGGAGAGAGAGAGAAAGGGTACTGGACAGAGAGAGAGAGAGATGGAGAGAGGCATGGTCGACCTGCAGCCAAACACATGTAGTTCTGTATAGGATCCATGTGGTGGGCTGGGAAGTGATCAGCACCAAGACACAGACACCCAGTCAGAGTCATAGTCAGAGAGTAAGAGATTCAGAGAATCAGAGAGTCAGAGGAACAGAGAGTCGGAGAGACAGTCAGAGAGACAGAGTCAGAGAGACAGAGTCAGAGTCAGCGAGACAGAGAGACAGAGAGTCAGAGAGACAGAGTCAGAAAGTCAGAGTCAGAAAGTCAGTGTCAGAGAGACAGTCCGATTCTCAGAGAGTGTCAGAGAATCAAAGAGACAGAGAGTCAAAGAGACAGAGAGTCAGAAAGTCAAAGAGAAAGAGAGTCAGAGAGACAGAGATTCTGGTAACACTTCCCTCAAAGATGGCACTTAATTTATTAATTTAGTTTGTCCTGCATCCAGTTCTACCGCTGGAGTCTGTTCTTACAGGACACCCCCGATCAGTGGCCAAGGCTGTTGCCATGACGAATTACGACGGAAAGGAGAAGAAAGGAAGGAACCCCGCATGGCCCATAAACTTATATACAGAAGACACAGCGAGCCTGCTCTTTAAAGATGGCGTCTCCATTAATTTCTATGAAAAGTGCTCAGTGGCGCAGTGAGGCAAGCGGGAGCACAAAAAGGACCGCGTCATCTTTCCAGTTCTGGCTTGTCCGGTCTTGCACAGAACAGTGGCTCGCTTTGCTCCTAGCTCCGAGGCTCGTACACGCTCGCAACTAGCTGTACATGTCATACTTTGCGACAACCAGTGGCGAGCGTGTGATCTGAGGCATTGCAGTAGAGTTAGAAAACTGGCAGAATGGGGTACAAGTCCGATCAAGAAGCAGATACATCATGTGAACTTTACGAAAATCAATGCTATTAGTACGGTATAGTATTCCTTTCACTCGGTTTTTAGAAATATAGGAATATTCTAGATGGAACATACGTTCCACATATGACTCAGACTCACCAAATAGCCTAAACATTGTTTTTTTGCTCTGTGTTTTTAGTATGACTGCTTAAGTATTGTGTCGGATTAAAGAAACTGTAAACTTGAATATCTGGCTCCGTCGTTGTTCTAGCTAGGCAAAGCAAGCTAAGTTAAGCCTATAGGCTACCTATGTTACTATTATATCGATGATGAGTGTTGCTTACTATTACTAGATTATTGTTATTGTTAATGCTATTGTTGTGGTGTTAAATGACATAACCACAATATTATATGGTTATGCAACGTTATCAGACATGATTTATTGGGTGTGCTTTGCCTTCGGCAAGGGCACAACCTTTGTTCTCTCACATATATATTATTATTTTTATTATTCTTTTTGCCCCCCTAAAACTCAGTCAATATTTGGCCTACATAGACAACCTAGGTGTCAAAAGTTTCGTCTTGGTAGCGATTGAGTTGCTTCTATTGGGATTTACGTTCCGTTGCATGGTTTAGGCTCAAGTTAAGTTTTTGTGGCGAAAAGTGAAGCTAACGGTGGCTAATTTGCTAGCCACAGTCACTGACGTTACTAACGTCACTACGTCACGAAAACACGCGTGACTACGCGCAATTTCTACTTAAACCATGCAACGGAACGTAAATAAAAATACAACCAACACAATCGCTACCAAGACGAACCTTTTGACACCGCCGTTGTGTATGTAGTCCAAATATTGACTGATCCTTAGGGGGGCGAAAATAAACAATAAATAAATATATATGTGAGAGAACAAAGGTTGTGCCCTTGCCGAAGGCAAAGCACACCCAAAAATGATATCCTGAGAAAAGTTGCACTTGCCCGTTAGCGCCCTCATATGGAACTTGAGTGGAACTGAAACCAGTTCAGAACCCGGAAGTTTCCAGAGAGTGGTAGTCACGCGTGTTTTCGTGACGTTAGTGACGTTAGTAACGTCAGTGACTGTGGCTAGCAAATTAGCCACCGTTAGCTTCACTTTTCGCCACAAAAACTTAACTTAAGCCCAAACCATGCAACGGAACGTAAATTCCAATAGAAGCAACGCAATCGCTACCAAGACGAACCTTTTGATACCGCCGTTGTGTATGTAGGCCAAATATTGACTGAGTTTTAGGGGGGCGAAAATAAACAATAATAAATATATATGTGAGAGAACAAAGGTTGTGCTCTCGCCGAAGGCTTGAGCACACCCAATTATAATTCCCTGTGGTTTCAAACCAGTGTTGCTCACTGCAACGCTGTAGCCTACGCGAGACACACTACAAAAACATCTACTGTACACAGCTGTTTAGGAAGTCAAACAGCGACAGAACATGTTCGGCACTCTCCTTACTTAAATCAAAAATCTTTCAATAGGTGAAACTATCTGACTACTAACCTGAACTTCATTGCCACAGCCTAAACTTTGTCAATCTGTTCATGAAAATAATTAATTTCAGCCTAAACCGTACAACGGAACGTTAAATCGAATTCAACCAACGCAATCGCTACCAAGACGAACACAGCAGTAGTCTACTAGTACTGTACCGTAGTAGTACAATATACCGGGGCAGCTTCTCCACACAGGGCTATATCGCATTTTGCGTTGTTACTGACAATGATCGCTACCAGTGAGCTTTTTATGAATGAGCGATTTTCCACTAAATAAATGTCAAGCATATTTACGTTTTGGGGGGCATATTTTCAGTTAGCAGATGGTACTGTTTGAATCGCGATTCCATCTTCTACTGCCGGTAACGTCGTAGAGTAATCTTCAAAGGGGGTTCTTTATTAATGAATGAATGCAATATGAGTAGGCTAAATGCCTTAAAATATCACGAGATATTTTGATTCAGCTATGAGGTTGCCTCTTGCAGGGGAAATGAGAAGACATCATATTTAATTCTACACTTCACTCGTATTTTCAGTTGTAAATGAGCAGCACAAAAAAAAATGCTTTTAAATCTATGTAATCTTTATAAATAATAAGTATGCATTTTAATATAAAATATACAGATATCAGTTGTAAAAATGTCATTCAAAAACGGACCCCTGTGCAACCGACGCAAGCAAGCACACCCTACAATTTCCCCAGAAATTGTACCCTAGCTCTCTAGTTAATCTTTGTCTTTGCTCCAGAAGACGTCAACAATCTATAATACCACGATTAACATGCCACGATATCATTTATTATATTAGGCTATAATTACATTTGTCATGCCATGAACATAATAACGTTAATTACAAAATGGTTAAATTTGATTTAAAATAACGGAAATAAACTTTTCTTACAACCGTCATGTATGTGTGCAACCATTTGTAAAACTGGCTACAGCAAAGGCAGGCAACTGTAGATCATGAAGCCCTTTCGATTATGAAGCGATCGGCTGATGTTCACTTTTGTGCTCGTGCCCTGTTAATATCTGCGAGCACATTTCCAGGCAACTTTTCTTGACGTAAGCAAATAAATGGGGTGCTAGTTTACCCATTTCGGATTGGTTTCAAACTCAGGAATTATTCTATGAAAAAGCTAGTAGTATGAGCCAGGTTCGAGAATATAAAACAAAAATATTGGGGGAGATAGTTTTGGATATGTTGACTGGAGTTAATAGAATAAAATCGACCGGACGAGTCTGGTAGCAAATGTGAAATGCAATACCACCTACATCCACCGGGGCCGTTGCCTCAAGCCGAGGGGCAAGGGGTGGGGGTCTGGCATGGCCAATTAGAGAGGAGGATACGGGCGAGTGTAACCAGGGCGACGGAGAGAGGAATGTTCCTGGAGACCGCAGCGTGCGGAGCAGGAGGTGGGCTGAGAAGCAGGTCAGGCAGCCATCACACCTGGGCACAGCAGGGGGCCACACACACACACACACACACTCACTCTCTCACACAAACTACCAACCAATCAGACACGCACACACTGCCAACCAATCAGTGCAGGTATGTGGGAATATGGAAGCTTGAAGCACAACTACATGAGGGTTCTAATCTAGATTTCGACTGATGCAGTTCAGTGAAGCACAATAGAGCTAATCTCATTAACATTCATGTTAACAAATAAATGAATTAGACTGTTTAGATACTCAGGTGATGTTGCATTGTCCATGTTTATGCGAGTGGTGAATGTGTGTGTGCATGAGTGTGTGTGCATGAGTGTGAGTGAAGAAAGTGCATATAAAGCTATATGCGAGGGTCATTTATCAAAGCTGTCAGCAGGCAGGCAGGCAGGCAGTGGAGGAGGTGGGTAAGATGTGTTAGAGAGTCTGGATCCACATGATCAATCACTTCTCTCACATCTGTGTGTGTGAGCCTCAACATCACTGGCCTTGCTCCCCACACACACACACACACACGCACACACACAAATATATATGCACGCACACACCCACGCACCCACACACACAAATATATATGCACGCACACACACACACAAATATATATGCACGCACGCACACACACAAATATATATGCAGGCACACACCCACGCACGCACGCACACACACAAATATATATATGCACGCACGCACACAGGCACACAGTCTAGAAATATTTCGGTTTTCCACCTCAAGGATAAGTTCTACTCCAGGAAGTGATCAGACCTGTTACGTCCACACACATACACACATTCTCTCACATCTTTCATGGAGGCAGCAGTCATGCACAGCGTCAACAAAGGGAAGCGTTTCTAACTGCAGTACAGCTGATGACCGTGAGCAGGTACGCAGAACTGGGCTGTCAGACCGAGGAAGATCATGTTGGGTCAGCAGTTAATGTATGATATAGAGTATTGCTAAAAGTTGATATATCCTCTATATATATATATATATATATATTACACGTAGTTATCATATGAAACGTTAAGATGTGTATTAGGAAAAGCAGGTCGGACTGCAGAGAGACGTTGGTCCCAAAGGGAGTACTGTTTCTCTTCACATGAATCATGAAGGAGCCAGACCACGTCACAAAGATCAAGACCACGTCACATGCTCTGATCACCACCAGAGCTCACATGCTCTGATCACCACTAGGCCCAGTAGAAAGTTTTCTGAGGTTAGTTGCAGGTGAATTAAACTTTAAGTGAAGTTGATGACGGAATGCTGTGACAAACCAAGGTGTAGTAGCTTAACCCTGAGTACAGTTTTAGAATCCCTGACCTATGCAACATCAGCAATAATGTAAATGTACTTGTTATTTCTAGAATAAAGATCCAATGGGAAACCCATGGCATATGATTTACGATCAACAATATGACCAATGGTGATTTCAGGAATGTGTGAGAATGTAAGATTTGCAAAGTTGGGGGTTGGAACATGTAAGTGAACAAAAGACACAACTTGGGAGAGAGTTTGGCCAAAGGACTGAAGCCATGTCCCGCTGCTTTGATCTGTACTTAAAGCTGCTACGTGTTTGAAACTGCTAAGAACTCTGTGTTATTTCATCTGAAGAGCCAGGAGACAGTGAACTTGACCTTGGAATTTGACTAGAACTGAACAACATATGAATCCACAACAAGACGTCGACAGACACTCATCTCAGCAGCTGTCTTGTCTCATTAACAATGCAGGTTTAAGACTGAACAGATGAGAACTAAAAGCGTAACGATGTTCTCAGTGAACCAGCCTCGCATTGGGTTGTCAAGGCGATCCTGATCGACTCGGACTGGCGTTAATTGCGGCGCCTTTGTGACCTCTGACTGCGTGACCCGTAAACTTGGTGTGGACGTTTAAGCAGCTCATTAGCCAGGAGGAAGGCGAGGTTAGAGGCTGTGGAGGGAGGTGAGGTTAGAGGCTGTGGAGGAAGGCGAGGTTAGAGGCTGTGGAGGGAGGCGAGGTTAGTGTCTGAGGAGGAAGGCGAGGTTAGAGGCTGTGGAGGAAGGTGAGGTTAGAGGCTGTGGAGGAAGGCGAGGTTAGAGGCTGTGGAGGGAGACGAGGTTAGTGTCTGAGGAGGAAGGCGAGGTTAGAGGCTGTGGAGGAAGGTGAGGTTAGAGGCTGTGGAGAAAGGCGAGGTTAGAGGCTGTGGAGGGAGGCGAGGTTAGAGGCTGTGGAGGAAGGCGAGGTTAGAGGCTGAGGAGGAAGGTGAGGTTAGAGGCTGTGGAGGAAGGCGAGGTTAGAAGCTGTGGAGGGAGACGAGGTTAGTGTCTGAGGAGGAAGGCGAGGTTAGAGGCTGTGGAGGAAGGTGAGGTTAGAGGCTGTGGAGGAAGGCGAGGTTAGAAGCTGTGGAGGGAGACGAGGTTAGTGTCTGAGGAGGAAGGCGAGGTTAGAGGCTGTGGAGGGAGACGAGGTTAGTGTCTGAGGAGGAAGGCGAGGTTAGAGGCTGTGGAGGAAGGTGAGGTTAGAGGCTGTGGAGGAAGGCGAGGTTAGAAGCTGTGGAGGGAGACGAGGTTAGTGTCTGAGGAGGAAGGCGAGGTTAGAGGCTGTGGAGGAAGGTGAGGTTAGAGGCTGTGGAGAAAGGCGAGGTTAGAGGCTGTGGAGGGAGGCGAGGTTAGAGGCTGTGGAGGAAGGCGAGGTTAGAGGCTGAGGAGGAAGGCGAGGTTAGAGGCTGTGGAGGAAGGTGAGGTTAGAGGCTGTGGAGGGAGGCGAGGTAAGAGGCTGAGGAGGAAGGCGAGGTTAGAGGCTGTGGAGGAAGGTGAGGTTAGAGGCTGTGGAGGAAGGCGAGGTTAGAGGCTGTGGAGGGAGGCGAGGTAAGAGGCTGAGGAGCAGGGGTCCCCTAACTCTGGCCCACGGGACGTATTCGGCACGCATTTGGACTGGCACTCTGAACAATGCCAGACTTTTTCCCTTTATTGTATTTTTTTTTAGGAGAGGGAGGGAGGAGAGAGAGGGAGGAGAGGGGAAGGAGAGATGGAGAGCAGAGGGAGGAGAGAGAGAGAGGGAGGAGAGAGAGAGAGAGGGAGGAGAGAGAGAGAGGGAGAGGGAGGGAGGAGAGAGAGGAGAGAGGGAAGGAGAGGAGAGGGAGAGGAGAGGGAGAGGAGAGGAGAGGGAGAGGAGAGATAGGGAGGAGAGAGAGAGAGAGAGAGGGAGGAGAGAGAGGGAGGAAAGGGGGAGGGAGGAGAGAGAGGGAGGGAGGAGAGAGAGGGAGAGGGAAGGAGAGAGATGCGGGGGGGTCTGCACGTTAAATGAGAGGAAGACCACAAGGAGCTGTCTCGGCCATCAATCAATGATGACTTTCTGCAGTGGGGGAAATCAATCCTCAGGTTAGTGTTTCTGAAGGGACTGATGCACAGAGTTGATGTGGACTGTTTATAAACAACTAGTGGGGATGAATCTCGCCTGTAAACATGATAACCTTCACCAATATTCCACTTCCCTCCTCATCCTCCCTCTCCTCCTTTCTCCAGCAAGACAAACTACAGCCTGTGTTTCCACGGTCACATGATCTCTCCAGAATCTGAATCTGGTTGATTGCCAAGTTTACAGATACGAGGAATTAGCTTTGGTAGGTTGGTGCATAACAGTAAACACTGTAAGTAGAAATACAAAGAAAGATAAAATAAATACTGTAGGTAAAGGCATGATATAAAATACAAAATATTTAAAGTAAGATTAAAAAAACATTCTAATAAAGAATTTTATGAAATGTGTACAATATGACAGTGCTTGAATAGCTAAAAGAAGAGCCATACAGTTTGAAAGAAGATGTGCAGACAGGAACAATACTGATCAAGTCTTCTGCTGTCACTCTGGTCTCACTCAGGACAGGGAACCTAACCCTAACACACTCTGGTCTCACTCAGGACAGGGAACCTAACCCTAACCCTGTCACACTGGTCTCACTCAGGACAGGGAACCTAACCGTAGCTCTACAAGCACTCACATCTTCAACCCTAATCTAAAATATGATTTACTGCACACAGAAAAGTGCTTAAAAGGCTTTCTGTGTTTGAGTCTAATAGATTATGTCCCGAGAGGAATGTTTACTGACTCATCAGACTGAGGGAGAGAGAGTGTGTGAGGGAGAGAGAGTGTGTGTGAGAGAGAGAGAGATAGAGAGAGACATATTGAGAGAGATAGTGTGAGGGAGGGAGGGATAAAAAGGGAGATAGAATGCGACAGAGTGAGAGAAAGAAAGAGGGCGATAGTGAGATAGAAATAGGGAAGGAGCAATGGAGAGAGAAAGACTGAGAGAAGGTGTAGAGAGATGGAGAGAACTGTCCATTAGCCATGAGCAAGATACAGAGGGAGAGAAGAACAGATGGAGAGAGAGAGAGAGAGAGAGAGAGAGAGAGAGAGAGAGAGAGAGAGAGAGAGAGAGAGAGAGAGAGAGAGAGAGAGAGGGAGGGAAGAAGAGAAGGAGTGAGGGAGGAGCGAGGGAGAGAGTGACCGAGAGGGAGAGAGAGAGAGTAGGGAGGAAGGGAGAGATGGAGGGAGGGAGAGACAGAGAGAGAGAGAGAGAGAGAGAGAGAGAGAGAGAGAGAGAGAGAGAGAGAGAAAGACAGAGAGACAGAGAGAGAGAAAGAGAGGGGGGAGGGAGAGTAGGGAGGAAGGGAGAGAGGGAAGGAGGGAGGTGTAGAAGGAGGGACGGTCCAGTGTGGTCACAAACCCAACAGCAAAGTAGATTCTGTGTTTCTTCACATTTCTGTTGGAAACCAAACAATGACTACAGCCTTGGATGGAAAATTAGAAACCTGCATCTCGGAGGAAATATGATAAAACATTTAAGCCTCAAGAAGGAAGTGGGTCAGACGCTGAACCCCCCGGTAGCCAATCAGAGAGCCTGAGGGGGAAATTAGGCCACGCCCCCACCTGAGGGGAGGAAGTCAGCGCGTGTCATTGCTGTCTCCCCCACCAGGCGCGGCCAGCAGCCAATCACAGCTTCTCATTTGCATCCTCTCCACACTCATTAATATCTGGATGCAGGAGGTTGCTGGCAGGCTAATTTTAGACCCCCCCCCTCCCCAGTAAATGTACTCTGCTCTGCTTGGGATCCAGATGGTAATTGAAGATTAATTCCTGTTTATTTTGAGGAGTCTGAGCAAGGATAGAAAGAGAGAAACTTGCAGCAGTGTTTGCACACACACATACTATTTACACACACACACCCTACACACACACCATCATGTACTCATGCTGTGAACACACATGCACACACACTGAGCTATACCCATCCCGATGTTCTACCACTGAGCTATACCCTTCCCCATGTTCTACCCCTGAGCTATACCCATCCCCATGTTCTACCACTGAGCTATACCCATCCCCATGTTCTACCACTGAGCTATACCCATCCCCATGTTCTACCACTGAGCTATACCCATCCCCATGCTCTACCACTGAGTTATACCCATCCCCATGTTCTACCACTGAGCTATACCCATCCCCATGTTCTACCACTGAGCTATACCCATCCCCATGTTCTACCACTGAGCTATACCCATCCCCATGCTCTACCACTGAGCTATACCCATCCCCATGTTCTACCACTGAGCTATACCCATCCCCATGCTCTACCACTGAGCTATACCCATCCCCATGTTCTACCACTGAGCTATACCCATCCCCATGTTCTACCACTGAGCTATACCCATCCCCATGCTCTACCACTGAGCTATACCCATCCCCATGTTTTACCACTGAGCTATACCCATCCCCATCCTCTACCACTGAGCTATACCCATCCCCATGTTCTACCACTGAGCTATACCCATCCCCATGTTCTACCACTGAGCTATACCCATCCCCATGTTCTACCACTGAGCTATACCCATCCCCATGTTCTACCACTGAGCTATACCCATCCCCATGTTCTACCACTGAGCTATACCCATCCCCATGTTCTACCACTGAGCTATACCCATCCCCATGTTCTACCACTGAGCTATACCCATCCCCATGTTCTACCACTGAGCTATACCCATCCCCATGCTCTACCACTGAGCTATACTCATCCCCATGTTCTACCACTGAGCTATACCCATCCCCATGTTCTACCACTGAGCTATACCCATCCCCATGTTCTACCACTGAGCTGTACCCATCCCCATGCTCTACCACTGAGCTGTATCCATCCACATGACACAGAGTTACTGGACATGAACACTGTCCCTGGTCCATCCACTGCACTGCTGGGTTAAACAGCAGTGATTGTAACCAGACTAGACAGACAGGAGGACTGTGTTGTTTCTCTCGTAAACACAGTTACCAGGGACACCAGGAGACAGGGCAGGCAGGGCTGTGATTGGGTGCATGGAGCCTGCGGCAGGTGCAGGAGAGTAGACAGGAAACAGAGCAGAACTAGCTTCCTGTCAGCCTCTCATCACCACCACCTGGGCTCTACTGGAGCCCGGCCAATTAGAGTGGGTTTAGGTAACCCGGGAAACCTGTCGATGGGCAGCAGTCGTCAGATGCAGAGGACGTCACATCACTACTGCACACACACCTGACACACACACACACAGGTATGTACACACACGCACACACACACAGGTACGTGTACACACACTTACACAGGTATGTACACACACACGCACACACACAGGTACATGCACAGAAACACACAAACACACACACACACAGGTACACACACACATTCCCCTCCTCCCTCCTCTCTCTCATCTTGTTGTTCCAGGAGAGCCAGAGGCTCCTGGCAGCTGCGTGGGTTTCTCCTTTCCTCTGAAGTGAGGCCCAGACAGTGTGTGTGTGTGTGTATGTGTGCGTGTCCAGGCAGCCACTAGAGTGAGAGTTGTCCGTTCCCTGAGGCCAGACACGGTACCAGAGGGTCTTTTTTCTTCAGTTTGTATTTCCTGTCCAGAGCAGGACAGCCTTACAGGAGGGCAGCCTTACAGGAGGGCAGCCTTACAGGATGGCAGCCTTACAGAAGGGCAGCCTTACAGGAGGGCAGCCTTACAGGAGGGCAGCCTTACAGGAGGGCAGCCTTACAGGAGGGCAGCCTTACAGGAGGGCAGCCTCATTAAGCCTCCTCCACCTCCTCCATTCCCCTCATTAAGCCTCCACCTCCTCCATCAGCCTCTTCCACCAGCCTCCTCCATCAGCCTCCTCCATCCCCCTCATCCAGCCTCCTCCATCCCCCTCCACCAGCCCCATCCACCTCAGCTCTTTCTCCTCCTCTCAGCGCTCTCCTGGTCTCTTTCTCTCCTGCTCCTAACCCCTCTGCTGGTCTCTCTCCCCCCTCCTCTCAGCCCTCTCCTGGTCTCTCTCTCCCCCCTCCTCTCAGCCCTCTCCTGGTCTCTCTCTCCCCTCCTCTCAGCCCTCTCCTGGTCTCTCTCCCCCCTCCTCTCAGCCCTCTCCTGGTCTCTCTCTCCCCTCCTCTCAGCCCTCTCCTGGTCTCTCTCTCCCCTCCTCTCAGCCCTCTCCTGGTCTCTCTCCCCCCTCCTCTCAGCCCTCTCCTGGTCTCTTTCCCCCCTCCTCTCAGCCCTCTCCTGGTCTCTCTCCCCCCTCCTCTCAGCCCTCTCCTGGTCTCTCTCTCCCCCCTCCTCTCAGCCCTCTCCTGGTCTGTCTCTCCCCTGCTCCTAATCCCTATGCTGGTCTCTCTCCCCCCTCCTCTCAGCCCTCTCCTGGTCTCTCTCTCCCCCCTCCTCTCAGCCCTCTCCTGGTCTCTCTCTCCCCTGCTCCTAATCCCTCTCCTGGTCTCTCTCCCCCCTCCTCTCAGCCCTCTCCTGGTCCCTCTCCACCCTCTTCTCAGCCCTCTCCTGGTCTCTCTCTCCCCCCTCCTCTCAGCCCTCTCCTGGTCTCTCTCTCCCCTGCTCCTAATCCCTCTGCTGGTCTCTCTCCCCCCTCCTCTCAGCCCTCTCCTGGTCTCTCCCCCCCCCCTCCTCTCAGCCCTCTCCTGGTCTCTCTCTCCCCCCTCCTCTCAGCCCTCTCCTGGTCTCTCTCCCCCCTCCTTCAGCCCTCTCCTGGTCTCTCTCTCCCCTGCTCCTAACCCCTCTGCTGTCAGGGTGAATACATCGTGTCCTCTGAGGACAGGAAGCATAACGGGCTGCTGTCTGTCTAACAGAGATTGACACCCCTTGTTCAGTTGAATGTAAATCTAAAGGATTTATGCAAATGCATTATATACGCTGCACAAAATACCCCTAGATACTGAAATAAGATGCAGTGTGCATGCATGTGTGTGTGTGCACGAGTGTGTGTGTGTGTGCACCTGTGTGTGTGTGTGTGCATGCGTGTGTGTGTGTACCTGTGTGTGTTTGAAGGGAGGAGACTCAGAGGACAGACACAGTTCATGCTTTACATGTTCTATTATTTCTAGGATGCGTAAGATTGGCTCGTTTAGGAACACTGGACCCCCCCCCCCCCCCTCACACACCAGCCAATAGATGAGCTGAGAAGTGGTGGTTTAGTCTGATGAAGAGGCCAAGGTTAAAAATGGCCTCCACAGCAGGCTTGACCTGCTCCTGCCTCCACACCAGAGCAGACTGGACCTGCCTCTACCCCAGAGCAGACTGGACCTGCCTCCACCCCAGAGCAGACTGGACCTGTTCCTGCCTCCACAGCAGAGCAGACCTGCTCCTGCCTCCACCCCAGAGCAGACTGGACCTGCTCCTGCCTCCACAGCAGAGCAGACCTGCTCCTGCCTCCACAGCAGAGCAGACTGGACCTGCTCCTGCCTCCACACCAGAGCAGACCTGCTCCTGCCTCCACACCAGAGCAGACTGGACCTGCTCCTGCCTCCACACCAGAGCTGACCTGCTCCTGCCTCCACACCAGAGCAGACTGGACCTGCTCCTGCCTCCACAGCAGAGCAGACTGGACCTGCTCCTGCCTCCACAACAGAGCAGACCTGCTCCTGCCTCCACACCAGAGCTGACCTGCTCCTGCCTCCACACCAGAGCAGACCTGCTCCTGCCTCCACACCAGAGCAGACTGGACCTGCTCCTGCCTCCACACCAGAGCTGACCTGCTCCTGCCTCCACACCAGAGCTGACCTGCTCCTGCCTCCACACCAGAGCAGACCTGCTCCTGCCTCCACACCAGAGCTGACCTGCTCCTGCCTCCACACCAGAGCTGACCTGCTCCTGCCTCCACAGCAGAGCTGACCTGCTCCTGCCTCCACACCAGAGCAGACTGGACCTGCTCCTGCCTCCACAGCAGAGCTGACCTGCTCCTGCCTCCACAGCAGAGCAGACTGGACCTGCTCCTGCCTCCACAGCAGAGCAGACCTGCTCCTGCCTCCACAGCAGAGCAGACTGGACCTGCTCCTGCCTCCACAGCAGAGCAGACCTGCTCCTGCCTCCACAGCAGAGCAGACTGGACCTGCCTCCACAGCAGAGCTGACCTGCTCCTGCCTCCACAGCAGAGCAGACCTGCTCCTGCCTCCACAGCAGAGCTGACATGCTCCTGCCTCCACACCAGAGCTGACCTGCTCCTGCCTCCACACCAGAGCTGACCTGCTCCTGCCTCCACAGCAGAGCAGACCTGCTCCTGCCTCCACACCAGAGCAGACTGGACCTGCTCCTGCCTCCACAGCAGAGCTGACCTGCTCCTGCCTCCACACCAGAGCAGACCTGCTCCTGCCTCCACACCAGAGCAGACCTGCTCCTGCCTCCACAGCAGAGCAGACTGGACCTGCTCCTGCCTCCACACCAGAGCTGACCTGCTCCTGCCTCCACACCAGAGCAGACCTGCTCCTGCCTCCACACCAGAGCTGACCTGCTCCTGCCTCCACAGCAGAGCAGACTGGACCTGGTCCTGCCTCCACACCAGAGCAGACCTGCTCCTGCCTCCACACCAGAGCAGACCTGCTCCTGCCTCCACAGCAGAGCAGACTGGACCTGCTCCTGCCTCCACACCAGAGCAGACCTGCTCCTGCCTCCACACCAGAGCTGACCTGCTCCTGCCTCCACACCAGAGCAGACCTGCTCCTGCCTCCACACCAGAGCAGACTGGACCTGCTCCTGCCTCCGCAGCAGAGCTGACCTGCTCCTGCCTCCACACCAGAGCAGACTGGACCTGCTCCTGCCTCCACACCAGAGCTGACCTGCTCCTGCCTCCACAGCAGAGCAGACTGGACCTGCTCCTGCCTCCACACCAGAGCAGACTGGACCTGCTCCTGCCTCCACACCAGAGCCGACCTGCTCCTGCCTCCACAGCAGAGCAGACCTGCTCCTGCCTCCACACCAGAGCTGACCTTCTCCTGCCTCCACACCAGAGCAGACCTGCTCCTGCCTCCACACCAGAGCAGACCTGCTCCTGCCTCCACAGCAGAGCAGACCTGCTCCTGCCTCTACACCAGAGCTGACCTGCTCCTGCCACCACAGCAGAGCAGACCTGCTCCTGCCTCCACACCAGAGCAGACTGGACCTGCTCCTGCCTCCACACCAGAGCAGACTGGACCTGCTCCTGCCTCCACACCACAGCAGAGCTGACCTGCTCCTGCCTCCACACCAGAGCAGACTGGACCTGCTCCTGCCTCCACACCAGAGCAGACTGGACCTGCTCCTGCCTCCACACCAGAGCAGACCTGCTCCTGCCTCCACACCAGAGCAGACTGGACCTGCTCCTGCCTCCACACCAGAGCTGACCTGCTCCTGCCTCCACACCAGAGCAGACTGGACCTGCTCCTGCCTCCACAGCAGAGCAGACTGGACCTGCTCCTGCCTCCACAGCAGAGCAGACCTGCTCCTGCCTCCACACCAGAGCTGACCTGCTCCTGCCTCCACAGCAGAGCAGACTTGCTCCTGCCTCCACACCAGAGCAGACTGGACCTGCTCCTGCCTCCACAGCAGAGCAGACTGGACCTGCTCCTGCCTCCACAGCAGAGCTGACCTGCTCCTGCCTCCACAGCAGAGCAGACTGGACCTGCTCCTGCCTCCACACCAGAGCTGACCTGCTCCTGCCTCCACACCAGAGCAGACCTGCTCCTGCCTCCATAGCAGAGCAGACTGGACCTGCTCCTGCCTCCACAGCAGAGCTGACCTGCTCCTGCCTCCAGACCAGAGCTGACCTGCTCCTGCCTCCACACCAGAGCTGACCTGCTCCTGCCTCCACACCAGAGCAGACCTGCTCCTGCCTCCACAGCAGAGCAGACCTGCTCCTGCCTCCACAGCAGAGCTGACCTGCTCCTGCCTCCACACCAGAGCTGACCTGCTCCTGCCTCCACACCAGAGCTGACCTGCTCCTGCCTCCACACCAGAGCTGACCTGCTCCTGCCTCCACACCAGAGCTGACCTGCTCCTGCCTCCACAGCAGAGCTGACCTGCTCCTGCCTCCACACCAGAGCTGACCTGCTCCTGCCTCCACACCAGAGCTGACCTGCTCCTGCCTCCACACCAGAGCTGACCTGCTCCTGCCTCCACAGCAGAGCTGACCTGCTCCTGCCTCCACACCAGAGCTGACCTGCTCCTGCCTCCACAGCAGAGTTGACCTGCTCCTGCCTCCACAGCAGAGCTGACCTGCTCCTGCCTCCACACCAGAGCTGACCTGCTCCTGCCTCCACACCAGAGCTGACCTGCTCCTGCCTCCACACCAGAGCAGACCTGCTCATGCCTCCACACCAGAGCTGACCTGCTCCTGCCTCCACACCAGAGCTGACCTGCTCCTGCCTCCACACCAGAGCTGACATGCTCCTGCCTCCCCTCAGCATGAGCATGTGACCATAAGCATGTGGAGTGAGGGATGGGCAGGGGGGATGCAGGGGAAAGGTGAGGGGGGGGGGGGAGGAAGGATACGGCAGGGGAGGGGTGAGGGATGGGCAGGGGGGATGCAGGGGAGGATACGGCAGGGGAGGGGTGAGGGATGGGCAGGGAGAGACAGGGGAGGGGTGAGGAATGGGAGAGACAGGGGAGGGGTGAGGGATGGGCAGGGGGGATGCAGGGGAGGAGAGGATGGGGAGGGAGGGTGCTAACCGAGGACTAATCCAGAATGGTTTTAAGATGGTCCGAAATTAGCCTGGCTCTGCCCTCCTACGTACTTCCGCTCAATTTGGATTTTGCTTCTGTACTAGGTCTGGGATTTTAGTGCATCAGTCGGTTTTCAGAAACAATTTTTTTGTAGGTCCAATCAGCGAACAGAGGGAGTGGCTGAGGACGATGACGTTGATGTCGTGCACTAGTTTGAGTTGTAGTTTAATAATGGCTGCGAAGAAAGATGCGAGCGAAGCTATTCTGCGGTTGTGGCAACACTGCCGAATATCCACAAGTTAAAGCCGGAGCAAGAACAATCCTTGCTGAGTTTTGTTGGTGGTCATGATGTTGTGGCCCTCCTCTCCACGGGGTTAGGGAAAAGTTTGATTTTCCAGCTACGGCAGCTAACCCTAACCCTAACCAGGCCCTGGTCTCTCCCCTGCTACCAGGCCCTGGTCTCTCCCCTGCTACCAGGCCCTGGTCTCTCCCCTGCTACCAGGCCCTGGTCTCTCCCCTGCTACCAGGCCCTGGTCTCTCCCCTGCTACCAGGCCCTGGTCTCTCCCCTGCTACCAGGCCCTGGTCTCTCCCCTGCTACCAGGCCCTGGTCTCTCCCCTGCTACCAGGCCCTGGTCTCAGGGATACAGGGAGCAGGAACCAGCTCCAGATACCTTGTCAGACACAGTAATGAGAGCTGTACATCAATCACATGCTCTCTGGAATTGGCTTTCTCCAACAGAAGCCATCACAAACATTGTGTGTGAGTGTTGTGTGTGAGTGTGTGTTGTGTGTGTGTGTGTGAGAGTGTGTGAGATAGTGTGTGTATGTGAGTGTGTGTGTGTGAGTGTGTACTTGAAGCATGTGACCCTCCGCCATCCAGAGGATGACACTAAACACAAGATGAAGATGTTTCGTAGTAATTATGATGATGTCTGTGGTGCCTTACTGGCTGAGCATCAAAGTGCCGTGTCTCACTGAGGCGGGGAGGGGGGGGCAGTGTCTCACTGGGGGGGGCTCTCTAACACCCTCTCTATTACCCCTCCTCCTCTGTTGCTATGGAGATAAATGATATCTTCCACACAGAATGTACACTTAACAGTTTCCCTGGGGGAGGGGGGGGGGGAGGAGTGGAGAGAGGGAGGAGAGGAGAGAGGGGTAATAGAGGGGGGTGATAGAGCGTGATAGAGGGTGATAGGGACGGCTGTAAGGGCACAGTCATGGAAAGTTCTCATTTGCATTTCCCTCAGTTTAACCCTAAAGAGAATCTGCCCCCCCTCACCCCCCAGCCCAGACCTGCCCCTCTCACCCTCCTAACTGGCTCTTTCTACCGCCGGCGCTGCCACAGAGACTAGATGCAAAGCATTCTGGGACATTGCAGAGCAGCAGTGAGCGGGAGCCGGGCAGACCTGGGAGCCGACAGAGACGCTAACAGAGAATGGCTGCTGGTAAACGTCTTTAATAACGATGTTCTCAGACAGATGGGACAACAGCAGATGGACGGTTCTCCAGGTCGACTGACACTCAGGCGGGAGTGTGTGTGTGTGTGTAAACTGCCACACACACTCCCTCACACCTGTACTCCTTATTCACACGAACAGCCTCTCAGAACCGCTGCAGTCTCTGCACACCTGGACTGAACACATCTTTGCTGCTCTGTACGACATCCCAGTCACATGAACCAGAGACAATCTGGAAATAATAACAAACTCAGATTGATCATCAGCACCATGGCTCCCCCAGAGGACCCGCTCCACCCCCTCCAGCCCAGGTGGAGACCCTGGTGCTTCTGGAGGGCTGATTTCTGTCTCCACTGAAGGGCTGGGTTTAATCGCTCCCTGGATGCGCTGGGAGAGGAGTGGTGAAGGGGTCGCCTCGTGTCATCTGCTCTGGCCTGATTTGCATTCTGGGACAATTCTGGGAGAAAAGCAGTGACCTGGCGCTCTTTAATTGCATCTCCGGGGAGCGTAGGAGGAGGAAGGGGGGGAGGGGTGAGAAGAATCGACGGGGAGGGGTGAGAGGAGAGGAGTGAGGACACAGAGATGGGGGTGGAGGAAGGAGGAGTGGGGGAAAGATAGATGGGGGGTGGAGGATGGAGGAGGAGGGGTGAGGAGAGAAAGAGATGGATGATGGAGGAGGAGAGGTGAGAGGAGGAGGAGTGAGGAGACAAAGATGGGGGTGGAGGAAGGAGGAGTGAGAGGAGGAGGGGTGAGGAGAGACATGGGGGTGGAGGAAGGAGAATGGAGGAGGGGTGAGCAGAGAGAGAGATGGATGATGGAGGAAGGAGGGGTGAGGAGAGACATGGGGGTGGAGGAAGGAGGGTTGAGGAGAGAAAGAGATGGGGGGGTGGAGGAAGGAGGGGTGAGGAGAAAGAAAGATGGAGGGTGAAGGAAGAGAAGAGGGAAAGCTGCTAAAAGGACGAACTAGCGATAAGATAAAGGGCAGGAGGGAAAATTGCAAAGCATCCCGCAGAGTGAAGGAGAAACACTATTCATAGATAGAGGTTTTGCCAAAAAGAGGCCTGTTGAAAATCCCATTAGTGGTCACAGGACATCCATTGTATGAGGATCAGAAGCCCTGGAGACCTATCTTCTACACAGGGGGCAAAATCATGTTTTGAATACTAATGACATTTTATTCTCACCAGCACAACCACAGACCCAGTCTCTGGGTTAGGCTGGAGGGAGCTGGAGGGGGGATGGAGAGAGGTAGGAAGTGAAAGGTACAGTAGGAGTCATGGAGAGGTAGGAAGCAAGGTTAGGAGGTAGGAGATAAGAGGAAAGGTTTTCCAGAGCGTTCAGCAGGCCAGGCCTGATGCCTGGATGATGTTGCTCCTGATAGGAGACTAATCTCATCTCAGCCTGAGGGAGGAGCCTGTCTGAGGACCAATAGGGAGAGGGATGAAGGGGGGGGGGGTGAGGGGGTCAAGGCCACGTAACGGGAAGGCAGTGGCAGTAGGAATGGAAGTCTTTTTCTCCGGCCTTCCCAGAGCGTCACAGTGAGAGCAGCTCCAGCAGTGTTCAGCAGGAACCTTGATGAAACACCCCGCTGCTTCTAGACTGGGGTTCCCGGCCGTGTTCTTCTAGACTGGAGGGTCCCGGCCGTGTTCTTCTAGACTGGAGGGTCCCGGCCGTGTTCTTCTAGACTGGAGGGTCCCGGCCGTGTTCTGCTAGACTGGAGGGTCCCGGCCGTGTTCTGCTAGACTGGAGGGTCCCGGCCGTGTTCTTCTAGACTGGAGGGTCCCGGCCGTGTTCTGCTAGACTGGAGGGTCCCGGCCGTGTTCTGCTAGACTGGAGGGTCCCGGCCGTGTTCTTCTAGACTGGAGGGTCCCGGCCGTGTTCTGCTAGACTGGAGGGTCCCGGCCGTGTTCTGCTAGACTGGAGGGTCCCGGCCGTGTTCTTCTAGACTGGAGGGTCCCGGCCGTGTTCTGCTAGACTGGAGGGTCCCGGCCGTGTTCTGCTAGACTGGAGGGTCCCGGCCGTGTTCTTCTAGACTGGAGGGTCCCGGCCGTGTTCTGCTAGACTGGAGGGTCCCGGCCGTGTTCTTCTAGACTGAAGGTTCCCGGCCGTGTTCTGCTAGACTGGAGGGTCCCGGCCGTGTTCTGCTAGACTGGAGGGTCCCGGCCGTGTTCGGCTAGACTGGAGGGTCCCGGCCGTGTTCTGATAGACTGGAGGGTCCCGGCCGTGTTCGGCTAGACTGGAGGGTCCCGGCCGTGTTCTTCTAGACTGGAGGGTCCCGGCCGTGTTCTGCTAGACTGGAGGGTCCCGGCCGTGTTCGGCTAGACTGGAGGGTCCCGGCCGTGTTCTTCTAGACTGGAGGGTCCCGGCCGTGTTCGGCTAGACTGGAGGGTCCCGGCCGTGTTCGGCTAGACTGGAGGGTCCCGGCCGTGTTCGGCTAGACTGGAGGGTCCCGGCCGTGTTCTTCTAGACTGGAGGGTCCCGGCCGTGTTCTGCTAGACTGGAGGGTCCCGGCCGTGTTCTGCTAGACTGGAGGGTCCCGGCCGTGTTCTGCTAGACTGGAGGGTCCTGGCCTTGTTCTGCTAGACTGGAGGGTCCCGGCTGTGTTCGGCTGCTCACAGTCTGTGTCCTCTCTCTCACCAGGAGTATGGTGATGGTCATCCAGGTCACCATGGTGAAACAGCACCGCGGTGATGGATACAGGCTGGTCACCGCGGTGATGGTCCTTCACTGGAGACAGTGTCCGACGTTTTCTTGGATATACAGCAGTGAAACCTTCAGGCATTCCAGAAAGGATTCTAAATAAATGAGCACATATTTACCTCTCCAGATCTCTTCCTGTCCTCGTCTTTGATCGGTTGATATTTGAAGTATGTGGTGCATTAATTTGTGGTATGTGAGCGGTCTGCCATGTTGGATCACCAGGGCAACGCTGCTCTTTTTTTTCCAATGTTCTTTAGGTCATGTGTTGTGTTTGGGCTTGTAGGTCCATACTAATCTCCTCCTCCCTCCTTCCATATCTTCATTTCTCCTTCCATACATTCCTCTTTTTATTTATTTCTCCGGTAAGGGCTCCGCTGGGGCGTGGCCAGACCCCCAGCCCGCAGAGAGGTAAGGGCTCCACTGGGGCGTGGCCAGACCCCCAGCCCGCAGAGAGGTGAGGGCTCCGCTGGGGCGTGGCCAGACCCCCAGCCCGCAGAGAGGTGAGGGCTCCACTGGGGCGTGGCCAGACCCCCAGCCCGCAGAGAGGTGAGGGCTCCACTGGGGCGTGGCCAGACCCCCAGCCCGCAGAGAGGTGAGGGCTCCACTGGGGCATGGCCAGACCCCCAGCCCGCAGAGAGGTAAGGGCTCCACTGGGGCGTGGCCAGACCCCCAGCCCACAGAGTGGTGAGGGCTCCGCTGGGGCATGGCCAGACCCCCAGCCCGCAGAGAGGTGAGG
Organism: Osmerus eperlanus; assembly: GCF_963692335.1. Lineage (NCBI taxonomy): Eukaryota > Metazoa > Chordata > Actinopteri > Osmeriformes > Osmeridae > Osmerus > Osmerus eperlanus. The sequence goes on from NC_085024.1 coordinate 1,364,393, forward strand.
GCTCCACTGGGGCGTGGCCAGACCCCCAGCCCGCAGAGAGGTAAGGGCTCCACTGGGGCGTGGCCAGACCCCCAGCCCACAGAGAGGTGAGGGCTCCACTGGGGCGTGGCCAGACCCCCAGCCCGCAGAGAGGTGAGGGCTCCACTGGGGCGTGGCCAGACCCCCAGCCCGCAGAGAGGTGAGGGCTCCGCTGGGGCATGGCCAGACCCCCAGCCCGCAGAGAGGTGAGGGCTCCACTGGGGCGTGGCCAGACCCCCAGCCCGCAGAGGTGAGGGCTCCGCTGGGAAGCCGCACGCCTCAGCAGCTGTCCCAGCAAGACCTGTGTCTCCTCACAGCCTCCCTCTCTGGACCCTCCAGCTGCATGATGCCTCAAGGCTGAGCCCTCTTCTCCTCTCTCCTCTACCACCCTCTCGTCTCTCCTCTCTCACCCTCTCCTCTCTCTCCCTCTCCCTCCCTGTTCCCATCTCCTTCCCTCTCCTCTCCTCATCCCTCCCTCTCCCTCTCCCTCTCCCTCTCCCCCCTCCCTCTCCCTCTCCTTCTCCCCTCTCCCTTTCCCCCTCTCCCCTCTCCCTCTCCTCTCCCTCTCCCTCTCCCCTCTCCTCTCTCCCCTCTCCCTCTCTCTTTCCTCTCTTTCCTCTCTTTCCCCTCTCCCCCCTCTCTCTCTCCCCTCTCCCTCTCCCCTCTCCCTCTATTAGTTCTCGTCTGGTTTCCCAGGCTTCTGTCTGTACACATTGTCACTGCTGAGTTTGTCAACAGCGGTTCTCATTTGTCCCTGCTGGCAGATCACTCATTGTTCAGAGCAAGCAGTCATAACAGATTTTTAAAAACACGTCGACCAATTAGCCTCCTTTGACTGGCAGGCTTGTTTGCGTGGCCCTGAGCTAACACATTCCGTCACCACGACGCCCCACACGGCGCCTGGCCTTGGAGGACGCCTGCTGGCCTGAGACCAGATCTGATCCAGCTCGCCATGTGCAGCAAAATGAAACGTGCTGGAGTATCTATCATTTAATCAACTGAGCTGTGTTAATATTCCACATGCTGCTTAATGATATATTCATATTAGGATATATCATTCATCATACTCTTTCAGATTCTAATGAAACGATCAGAGCAGTCTTCTTTAGACAGATACATACTTAATAAACAGAGAGGTAGAGGAGGAGTAGACAAGAAATGAGAAGGGTGTAGCTAGGAGATACGGAGATAGAGAAGGAGAGAGGGACTAACAGACGAGGAGGAGAGGAAAGGAGAGGAGCAGGGGGAAAGGAGGAGGAGGGGAAGAGTAGGAGGAGTTGTTGAGAAGGAAGGAGAGGAGGTGGGTGAGAGGAGGACAGGAGGAGGAAAGGAGAGGGGAGGAGGGGTGGGGAAAGGAGAGGAGGAGGAAGAGATAACACGAGGAGGAGATAAGGAGGAGAGGGGAGGAGGGGTGGGGAAAGGAGAGGAGGAGGAAGAGATAACACAAGGAGGAGATAAGTAGGAGAGGGGAGGAGGGGTGGGGAAAGGAGAGGAGGAGGAAGAGATAAGGCGAAGAGGAGATAAGGAGGAGAGAGGAGGAGGGGTGGGGAAAGGAGAGGAGGAAGAGTAGAAGGAGAGCAGGAGGAGGAGAGCAGGAGGAGGAGAGGAGGAGGAGGCAGCAGAGCAAAGCAGGTGTTGTTGTGGGAGGATGTTCCAGCTACTTTCAGTATAGTGACATGCTTCTGACAAGCAGGCTAACGCCCGATCCAATCTGCACCATCTCTGTTTACTCTCGGGATTAAATTAAAGAACACAGCAGACAATTTCATACCTGGCTTCCCCCCTACTCCCCCACATTCCCCTCAACCCTCCCTTAGAGCCAGCTCTGTAATGGAGGACTGCGCTGGCTTCCAGTGGAATGGAAACTCATACGCTCATGGGATTAGTGGCAAGCTCTCCTCTCGCCCGGAACTTGAAAGAACAAGCTCGTTTATATAAACGCTGCCACAGATAAATGGCTAGTTCTCATGGCCTGCTGTCTATCTGATCGTGTACACGGGTTGTTTTACACACACACACACTAATTGCGTTACTCAGATAAAGACAGCAATTAACAGATAAAAAGGGAGCTGTGGACCAGTGGAAGTGTGGTGACCTGTGACCCCCAGAGTCTGCCAGTGTTATTACCACATCGGAACATACCGGTAATTAGCTCCGTATAATTAAGACCAGCATGAACTTTATCTTTCTTGTTTATCTGAAAGTCTATATTTAACAGGCTGTCAGTTTCATCGCCTATAGTGAACAATGGGGAAACGATTACATACTTTAGTTTGTCAACTAAAGTACACCTCAGTGTGTACATACACACACACAGACACACCAAGCCCCCCCCCCCCCCACCCTCTCCTAATTTGACGAGGAGCTTCTTCAGGGTTTACCCCTCCCCAGTCAGAGAGCCAGACCAACACTGGCCACACCAGGTCGCTAGGGAACCAGAATAGGTTGCTAGGGAACCAGACCAGGTCGCTAAGGAACCATCAAATGCTAGCTAAAACAGGTTGCTATGGGCAGGAGGAAGCAGACCTGGTTGATAGGGACAGGAGGAGGAAGCGGACCTGGTTGATAGGGACAGGAAGAGGAAGCGGACCTGGTTGATAGGGACAGGAAGAGGAAGCGGACCTGGTTGATAGGGACAGGAGGAGGAAGCGGACCTGGTTGATAGGGACAGGAAGAGGAAGCGGACCTGGTTGATAGGGACAGGAAGAGGAAGCGGACCTGGTTGATAGGGACAGGAAGAGGAAGCGGACCTGGTTGATAGGGACAGGAGGAGGAAGCGGACCTGGTTGATAGGGACAGGAAGAGGAAGCGGACCTGGTTGATAGGGACAGGAAGAGGAAGCGGACCTGGTTGATAGGGACAGGAAGAGGAAGCGGACCTGGTTGATAGGGACAGGAAGAGGAAGCAGACCTGGTTGATAGGGACAGGAGGAGGAAGCGGACCTGGTTGATAGGGACAGGAAGAGGAAGCGGACCTGGTTGATAGGGACAGGAAGAGGAAGCGGACCTGGTTGATAGGGACAGGAAGAGGAAGCGGACCTGGTTGATAGGGACAGGAAGAGGAAGCGGACCTGGTTGATAGGGACAGGAGGAGGAAGCGGACCTGGTTGATAGGGACAGGAAGAGGAAGCGGACCTGGTTGATAGGGACAGGAAGAGGAAGCAGACCTGGTTGATAGGGACAGGAAGAGGAAGCAGACCTGGTTGATAGGGACAGGAAGAGGAAGCGGACCTGGTTGATAGGGACAGGAAGAGGAAGCGGACCTGGTTGATAGGGACAGGAAGAGGAAGCGGACCTGGTTGATAGGGACAGGAGGAGGAAGCGGACCTGGTTGATAGGGACAGGAAGAGGAAGCGGACCTGGTTGATAGGGACAGGAAGAGGAAGCAGACCTGGTTGATAGGGACAGGAAGAGGAAGCAGACCTGGTTGATAGGGACAGGAGGAGGAAGCAGACCTGGTTGATAGGGACAGGAAGAGGAAGCGGACCTGGTTGATAGGGACAGGAAGAGGAAGCAGACCTGGTTGATAGGGACAGGAAGAGGAAGCAGACCTGGTTGATAGGGACAGGAGGAGGAAGCAGACCTGGTTGATAGGTTACACTAGCTGAGGCAAATAGTTGATGGAATGAGCAGAGACACAATGGAGATCACACTCACACTCACACTCACACTCACACTCAAGAAACCTGCTCTCCTTTCTCACTGCCACTTGCTCTCAAACTCACAAATTACTTTTATTGATCTAAACCCAAACCAATGAGAAATGTGACGGAAATCAGCCATTCACATTACAAAGCCTTTCTGAAGAAGCCTCTGAAGTTTGTAGAACTACAGCACAGAATCTTCATAAGCTTTTAGAATGCGTGAGGTGTTCCGTCCATCTCCAGGTTAAAGGTTAGGAGTGTTCCTAACTGACTCACCAAACATGTTCCCGATGTGTCCGTTCCTGGTCAGTGGGCGGAGCTCGTTCTTCCCCCAGGCGTACTGCTTGTAGTTGTCCCACGCAAACTTCATCATCTGGAAACACACAGGACACAGACAGAGGTTACCCATCTGGTACCCATAACAACCTGGTTCCCGACAGCAACAAGGACCCCTCTTGTTTTACCAACAGCTGAATAAACAATTATTATTTTTTTTGACATGTCTGTTTCAGCTCTGATGTTTTGTAAGGAATGTGGTAGCTGAGATGTGGTTACTTTACACTGTCTGGTAGCTGAGATGTTACTTTACACTGTCTGGTAGCTGAGATGTTACTTTACACTGTGTCTGGTAGCTGAGATGTGGTTACTTTACACTGTCTGGTAGCTGAGATGTTACTTTACACTGTGTCTGGTAGCTGAGATGTTACTGTACACTGTGTCTGGTAGCTGAGATGTTACTTTACACTGTGTCTGGTAGCTGATATGTTACTTTACACTGTGTCTGGTAGCTGAGATGTTACTTTACACTGTGCCTGGTAGCTGAGATGTTACTTTACACTGTGTCTGGTAGCTGAGATGTTACTTTACACTGTGCCTGGTAGCTGAGATGTTACTTTACACTGTGCCTGGTAGCTGAAATGTTACTGTACACTGTGTCTGGTAGCTGAGATGTTACTGTACACTGTGTCTGGTAGCTGATATGTTACTTTACACTCTGTCTGGTAGCTGAGATGTGGTTACTTTACACTGTGTCTGGTAGCTGAGATGTTACTTTACACTGTGTCTGGTAGCTGAAATGTTACTTTACACTGTATCTGGTAGCTGAGATGTGGTTACTTTACACTGTGTCTGGTAGCTGAGATGTTACTTTACACTGTGTCTGGTAGCTGAAATGTTACTTTACACTGTGTCTGGTAGCTGAAATGTTACTTTACACTGTGTCTGGTAGCTGAGATGTTACATTACACTGTGTCTGGTAGCTGATATGTTGCTTTACACTGTGTCTGGTAGCTGAGATGTTACTTTATACTGTGCCTGGTAGCTGAGACGTTACTTTACACTGTGTCTGGTAGCTGATATGTTACTTTACACTGTATCTGGTAGCTGAGATGTGGTTACTTTACACTGTGTCTGGTAGCTGAAATGTTACTTTACACTGTGTCTGGTAGCTGATATGTTACTTTACACTGTGTCTGGTAGCTGATATGTTACTTTACACTGTGTCTGGTAGCTGAGATGTTACTTTACACTGTGCCTGGTAGCTGAGACGTTACTGTACACTGTGTCTGGTAGCTGAGACGTTACTGTACACTGTGTCTGGTAGCTGAGATGTTACTTTACACTGGGCCTGGTAGCTGAGATGTTACTTTACACTGTGTCTGGTAGCTGAGATGTTACTTTACACTGTGCCTGGTAGCTGAGATGTTACTTTACACTGTGTCTGGTAGCTGAGATGTTACTTTACACTGTGCCTGGTAGCTGAGATGTTACTTTACACTGTGCCTGGTAGCTGAGATGTTACTTTACACTGTGTCTGGTAGCTGAGATGTTACTTTACACTGTGCCTGGTAGCTGAGATGTTACTTTACACTGTGTCTGGTAGCTGAGATGTTACTTTACACTGTGCCTGGTAGCTGAGATGTTACTTTACACTGTGCCTGGTAGCTGAGATGTTACTTTACACTGTGTCTGGTAGCTGAGATGTTACTTTACACTGTGTCTGGTAGCTGATATGTTGCTTTACACTGTGTCTGGTAGCTGAGATGTTACTTTACACTGTGTCTGGTAGCTGAGATGTTACTTTACACTGTGCCTGGTAGCTGAGATGTTACTTTACACTGTGCCTGGTAGCTGAGATGTTACTTTACACTGTGTCTGGTAGCTGAAATGTTACTTTACACTGTGTCTGGTAGCTGATATGTTACTTTACACTGTGTCTGGTAGCTGATATGTTACTTTACACTGTCTGGTAGCTGAGATGTTACTTTACACTGTGCCTGGTAGCTGAGACGTTACTGTACACTGTGTCTGGTAGCTGAGATGTTACTTTACACTGTGCCTGGTAGCTGAGATGTTACTTTACACTGTGTCTGGTAGCTGAGATGTTACTTTACACTGTGCCTGGTAGCTGAGATGTTACTTTACACTGTGTCTGGTAGCTGAGATGTTACTTTACACTGTGCCTGGTAGCTGAGATGTTACTTTACACTGTGCCTGGTAGCTGAGATGTTACTTTACACTGTGTCTGGTAGCTGAGATGTTACTTTACACTGTGCCTGGTAGCTGAGATGTTACTTTACACTGTGTCTGGTAGCTGAGATGTTACTTTACACTGTGCCTGGTAGCTGAGATGTTACTTTACACTGTGCCTGGTAGCTGAGATGTTACTTTACACAGTGCCTGGTAGCTGAGATGTTAATTTACACTGTGTCTGGTAGCTGAGATGTTACTTTACACTGTGTCTGGTAGCTGAGATGTTAATTTACACTGTGCCTGGTAGCTGAGATGTTACTTTACACTGTGTCTGGTAGCTGAGATGTTAATTTACACTGTGCCTGGTAGCTGAGATGTTACTTTACACTGTATCTGGTAGCTGAGATGTTACTTTACACTGTGCCTGGTAGCTGAGATGTTAATTTACACTGTGTCTGGTAGCTGAGATGTTAATTTACACTGTGCCTGGTAGCTGAGATGTTACTTTACACTGTATCTGGTAGCTGAGATGTTACTTTACACTGTGCCTGGTAGCTGAGATGTTAATTTACACTGTGTCTGTACGGACTTCTGATCCTCTGCTGTACTTTCTATGTGCTTCTCTTTAAAGAAGTGTGTGCTAAATGAATATTATGTTAATCAGCTGACAGGACTGACAGCCAGTGGTAAGGTACTTCTCGCTGTCAGGGAGGTAATAGCATCTCATCTCTAATAATGCAACAGAAGGATCCATCCAACCTGGTAGGACGAGGAGATATCTGGCGTGGGCGTCTGTGAAGCCCTCTGTGACATGCTTGCGTGTAAAAAGGGCTATACAAATAAATTTGATTTGATATCTCCTCTCTTCCTCTCCCTCTCCCTTCCCAACCTCTCAATGACATTGATGTAAATAGGGCTATACAAATACAATTTGATTTGTTCCTGTACCCTTCCTGGATGGAGTAGGAGTGTGGTCCAGCTAGAATATTTAGTAGCTGGACAAGTTTTCAAACTGGGACGGCTAATATTAACGAACAGCATTTCAAAGGATGCTTTATCACCTGGTAGTGATTAACGCTAACGATGATGGCAGGAGCACTTCCAGAGGATGTGAAGACTGATGCTGGGACAGCATCCAGGGATCCACAGGTATTGATGATGAAATCTCGCTTGCAAGACACTCATTCTTTAGACCAAAGGAATAAAAAAAGCTAGTGTTGACACCATACTTCTGACCCATCATCTCCTTCTTCCGAGAGAAAAAAAGACCTTTCTTATTTTGCAAGGGTTTAAAAGTTTTCTTGATTTGAAAATGATCGAAAGCTACTCTTCTCCCACTCCGTAGTTCTGTCAGGAAAAGAAAGCTGTGTCTTGGTTATCTGAGGTCCATGTCTTGGTAATCTGAGGTCCATGTCCTGGTTATCTGAGGTCCATGTCCTGGTTATCTGAGATACATGTCCTGGTTCTCTGAGATACATGTCCTAGTTCTCTGAGGTCCATGTCCTGGTTATCTGAGGTCCATGTCGTGGTTATCTGAGGTCCATGTCCTGGTTATCTGAGGTCCATGTCGTGGTTATCTGAGGTCCATGTCTTGGTTATCTGAGGTCCATGTCTTGGTTATCTGAGGTCCATATCCTGGTTATCTGAGATACATGTCCTGGTTCTCTGAGGTCCATGTCCTGGTTCTCTGAGGTCCATGTCCTGGTTATCTGAGGTCCATGTCGTGGTTATCTGAGATACATGTCCTGGTTCTCTGAGGTCCATGTCCTGGTTATCTGAGGTCCATGTCGTGGTTATCTGAGATACATGTCCTGGTTATCTGAGGTACATATCCTGGTTATCTGAGGTCCATGTCTTGGTTATCTGAGGTACATGTTGTAGCAGAGCCAACAGACCAACCACGGTACCATTCACACCTTTCTCCTACCTCCGTAGAGGAAAAGGTTTTCCCCCTTATCAGCAGGAGCTTCAAAGCTTCCGGCCCAGCATGGGGTCAGAAGGTAGACCAAAATGGCCTTACAGTATGGAGACAAAGGATTTTAAGGAAAAACTCACTTTTTTTCAGTCCTTTGGGAAGAACATTCCCAAAGGACTATATGGCTTACACTATTTCAATGACAGTAGTTGATTTGTTATAATGTATGCTTTTCTCATCTACTTAGAACGTTGTTTAATTGTGACCCCCTCTTTCCTTTGGGAGTATAAAACCCCCCAACGTACAATCAGCCCCGCTTGTTTGTAGGAGTTAAACTGAAGTGAACGCGTCATTTCTAACCGATTCCTATCAACTTGCAAACTTCACTGAATTGCCCGGAAATTTGACGAGAGATTCCGTTGTTTTATGTTCGTTGGACGGTTCTTCAAACCGACCAAAGTAACTGCGATTTGCTATATTTCTTACTTGTGAACATTGGCATGTTGTGATTTAATTTGTTACGTTTGATTTTAGTTTGCAAATGATTTAACCTAACTCTCGTTAGGATTAGCCTCCCATAGCATAGACTGTCCACTATTGTCTCTTGAGGCCTGTATCTCTCTCTCCTCCATTTTCCCCTCTCAACCCCGCTACAATCTCCAGGACCAGGACCCCGCACGGCAGACACAGTACAGAACCTCACCCTGCGGTTGTTATATCCCTGCCGTGGTGATCGAGGGGCGGAGAGACCAGGGGTCAACGAGTCCCAGGATCGTTACAGAAGCAACACATCATCACTAAACCCCCCACACACACACACACACACAACCCCTCCTCCACACACGCCCCTCAAAAACCTCCCCCCCACCCTCCAGGGCCAACACACAGACAACACTGGTCGATGTGGCGGCAGCAGCCTGGTCTGTGTCTGGAGGGGAGCCAGACCGCCTGACAGTCAGACAGTCAGACAGTCAGTCAGACAGTCAGCCCCAGCCAGCCATGCCAGCCAGCCAGCGTCAGCATGCCCGCCAGTCAGTCAACCAGTCTCAGCCTGCCAGCCAGTCAGCCAGCCAGTCAGCCAGCCTGCCTGCCTGCCAGCCAGCCAGCCAGCCAGCCCCTCCACCAGGCCCAGCAGGGATCAATACTGCTGCCAGGGGTTCCAATGAAGCCGCCATCGATCAGGGAGGATACAACTTGACATCTATGCTCTGCGAGGTCAGGGGCAGCGAGCCAATCACAGAGCCCGCTGAGCGCAGTGACATCACAGAGCTCGGCGGTGATCATTCGTCTGATTGTCTGGATGCTGACCGGCAGGAGAGGGCAAGTGCGTATGTGGCCGTGTGAGAGAGAGAGAGTGTGTGTATGTCTGTGAGAGAGAGTGCGTGTGTGAGTGAGTGCGTGTGTGAGTGAGTGAGTGAGTGAGTGAGAGAGAGAGAGAGACAGAGAGAGAGTGTGTGAGAGAGAGATACTGTGTGTGTGAGTGTGTGAATGTGTGTGTGTGATTGTGTGAGTGTGTGTAATTGTGTGAGTGTGCATGCGTATGTGTGTATGTGTCTGTACGTGTACCTGAGTGTGTATGTCTGTGTGTGTATGTGTTTGTTTGTGTGTTTGTGGCAGACAGACTGGACTGAGATGGATGAGGGATGAACATTATCTGGGGAAAGCCCAACGTTCATCTGTGAAATGCAAATGTTAAATATTCCCTGTAATTCTGGAACTTGCTTCTGCAACACAGACAAGATGAAATTAGTCTTCCTGACTGTGAATCCCAAAGTCTCCAGTTTAAAGTGTTCAAACACATCTCAGACAGAAGCCCTGCTCAACACTTCTGTAGAGTCAAGTCTGTGGGGACAACATTAGACACCTTTGTAATAAATTATTTGTGTAAACAAAAATTCCCACAGAGCCTACACCCACTCATTAAGCGTTGAGGGAGGGGTGGGCTTGTGTGTGTGTTTGTTGTGCACTTTCCAAGGTGAATCACGTCTTATCCACCACAGAAGAAGACAAGCCTAACTTCCACCACAGAAGAAGACAAGCCTAACCTCCACCACAGAAGAAGACAAGCCTAACCTCCACCACAGAAGAAGACAAGCCTAACCTCCACCACAGAAGAAATGGTGGAGATAGCTTGCTGATCTGAAGCCTGAAGACCTGGCTGGCTGCCGTAGCATTCTCTTGGTCTAATGAGTTCAAATCTGCCCTCTTAACCCCCCAGCGTGAGTCCCTGACACTTTGATGTTTAATCAATTAACTGGTAGACTGATATGAAGGCCTTTCAGGTCCTTATGAACAGACCCCTGGACTGTGCTGGACAAGTGTTCTGGAACCCCAGCGACAGCTGAAACACTTCCAGGGGCTAACAGGACCCTATGTGAGGTGATTGATAGCAGGTAAGGGCTAACAGGACCCTATGTGAGGTCCTCCTCCCTCCTCCTCTTCTCTCCCCCCTCCTCCCTCCTCCCTCCCTCCAAAGTGATTGTTGTGTTTGTGCCATGAGCAGTGATCTGAGAGCCCGAGAGGATCATGGGTAATAAATCCCAGGTGCGTGGTGGCGGGGCAGACATGTGTTAACGAGATGCTGTGTCATCACCTGGACCACTGGACCGCTGGCCCGGAAAACACGACATCAGCTCCCCTGCTCTGCACCCCCTCCCCTCCCCTGACTCGACAAAAACGCCTTTCCTTACTCCCCCCCCCCCCCTCCACACACATACTAATCCCCCCTCCCCAAACACACTGATCCCCCTCCCCACACCCCTAGACTGTGTTGCTGCTGTGTTTGGGCTCGTCTAGTGATGCTCTGTGAAGGCAGGCCTCGACTCTGCACATCTCTGCTGCTGTCGAAGACTGGCAACCAAGACAACTGAGAACCTCTCCAGACTGTCGTCTCCTCTACGCCCCACACACCATGAAGAAATGCACAGTAATTGTAGGCTTGAAACATCATTGATTTTCTCTGTGTTGACACGCATTGCCTTAAACTGAAAACATTACGAATACAATATTCTTGCATTAAATTTGAAATTCTGTTATTTTAAAAGCCTGCCTCCAACTCTTTACCCCCTCTCTCTCCTTCCCCTGTCTCTCTCTCTCCTTCCCCCTGTCTCTCTCTCTCCTTCCCCTGTCTCTCTCCTTCCCCGTCTCTCTCTCTCCTTCCCCCGTCTCTCTCTCTCCTTCCCCCTGTCTCTCTCTCTCCTTCCCCGTCTCTCTCTCTCCTTCCCCCGTCTCTCTCTCTCCTTCCCCCCTTCTCTCTCTCTCCTTCCCCCTGTTTCTCTCTTCTCCTTCCCCATCTCTCTCTCTCCTTCCCCTGTCTCTCTCTCATTCCCCTGTCTCTCTCTCATTCCCCTGTCTCTCTCTCCTTCCCCTGTCTCTCTCCTTCCCCTGTCTCTCTCTCTCCTTCCCCTGTCTTTCTCTCTCCTTCCCCTGTCTCTCTCTCTCCTTCCCCTGTCTCTCTCTCTCCTTCCCCTGTCTCTCTCTCTCCTTCCCCTGTCTCTCTCTCCTTCCCCTGTCTCTCTCTCCTTCCCCTGTCTCTCTCTCTCATTACCCGTCTCTCCCCCCCTCCCTCCCTCCTTCCCTCTCTCTCCTGGTGTGTTGTGTTCCTGTCTGTGAAACATATATAAGAACAGGCTGATAATGAAACATGAATCACAGAACAAAGGACGGTCCAACTCCCTGTGTGAATTTTGTGTGTAGGTGTGCACGTGTGTCCACAGGTGTGTTAATGTGTGTATCTACAGATGTGTGTGTTCATGTGTGCCTAAATATGTGTGTGTGTGTCTGTGTGTGTGTATGTGTGTGTCTACAGGTGTGTGTGTGTCTACAGGTATGTGTGTAGACGCACACACACCTGAGGGGAGGGGAGAGGAGGGGAGGGGAGGAGGGGATGGGAGGGGAGAGAGAAGAGGGGAGGGGATGGGAGAGAGAGGAGGGGATGGGAGGGGAGAGAGGAGGGGATGGGAGGGGAGAGAGGAGGGGAGGGGAGATAGGAGGGGATGGGAGGGGAGAGAGAGGAGGGGAGGGGAGAGAGGAGGGGAGAGAGGATGGGAGGGGAGGGGAGGAGAGAGTAGAGAGGAGAGGAGGGGAGGGGATGGGAGGGGATTGCAAAGTGGAGAAAAAGACACGCATGGAGAGTTGAAATTAATTTGTGAGCTAGAAAATTGTCAATTTGAGAGAGGGTCTGTCTGGGGAGGGCGGGGGGGGGGCTCCCCTGGGGAGAGTGTGTGTAGGGGATAATGACAAGAGGTGGGGCTGCTTATTAGAGCTGAATCTACAGAGCTGAATCCACACACTCACATACTGTATACTAACACACACACTCACATACTGTATACTAACACACACACACACATACTGTATACTAACACACACACACATACTGTATACTAACACACACACACTCACATACTTTATACTAACACACACACACACACACACACACATACTGTATACTAACACACACACACACACATACTGTATACTAACACACACACACACACACATACATATTGTATACTAACACACACACACTCACATACTGTATACTAACACACACTCACATACTGTATACTAACACACACACACACTCACATACTGTATACTAACACACACACACACACATACTTCAAAAGGACCACAGGGATTCCAGGTGTGAGTAGTTAGGAAGCAGGTACAGACATTTTAACAGTGAGAAGTGCAAGTGGAGAACGTTACTGTGTGTGTCTGCATGCTCTGTACGCCTGTGTGTGTGTGTCTGCATGCTCTGTACGCCTGTGTGTGTGTGTCTGCATGCTCTGTAAGCCTGTGTGTGTGTGTGTGTGTGTGTGTGTGTCTGCAAGCTCTGTACGCCGGCGTGTGTGTGTTGCTGAGTGAGTGAGTGATTGAGTGTGCGTTCTTATGTGTGTTAGAGAATGGGAAAACAGAACAGGGCTAATTGCTTTTCCTAAATCAAGGTATTGTAGAGAGAGCTGCGCTCTATAAAAGGAAAACATTCATTCTTCTCAAATCTGAAAGCATCGTTGCTGCCGAGTGACCTCTGACCTCTAACCCTCTAACCTCAAACCCTATGACCCTCTGTGTGGATCTTCTCTGGCTCTCTCTCTGGCTCTCTCTCTGGCTCTCTCTCTCACACACACAAGAACTTGTATGGCAACAGGACGTGACATCATACTGCAACAGGAAGTGAACTCGTACTGCAACAGCAA